>NC_041388.1:172952579-173023548 GCF_002162155.2 Triticum dicoccoides
TCAGATAAAGAGTGAGGTGTCTATATTTGAGGGACCTTAGCGTAATTGAGATATTCTGCACTCATGGTTGATCAATTTATTTCACAGTTTGTACTATGAGATAACGTTACTTTTGAACATGCGTGATATACCTTGATGTACCAGAATTACAAACCTAAGATTGGAATTTTGGAATTCGACTCCATCATTAGCTTTTGTAATTCATTTAAACGGAGGTACATTTTTTAAGCCGGGATTTCATGATTTCAAATTCATATATCAAACCTAGAGATATACACATACGGGCATGTTCAGACTTTATAATCATCCACTTTATTCATGCACATACACATTTTTGCTTTTGCCATCATATTTAGGATAAACACATTTGGAATTTCATTTGAATTGGACCGTATGATGGTATTTGCTTGTAGTAGTTCAACGATCCATATTTGAATTGAATGGACAATCTAAGTTTCGAGTTGGAGATATTGATTTTCAGAACTTGTACATTTTTTTGCATGCAAAGCAAACAAATTGTCGGCCATGATATCATAGTCGGCCGTACGAGAGCAGAATACTAATAATTTTAGGTGCCAAAAGCTTTCAAACTTCCCGCTCACATCAAAATATCACGCACCCGAAAGTTTAGCCCTGCGATATTCCTGTTTTACCCCTGCCACATGAACGAAAAAGGGCTGCTTTGGTAACTCCATTGTTTTCCCCTCTTTGCCCCAAACATTCTTCCCAGAGCCCCTCCCCTTCCCCTCCCCGACCCCCCCAACCATGGCAAGCCGCCGAATCTAGTCCTCCGCCGCAGCGGTGGACCTCACACCCCGCCAGATGTACCTTCCGCACCTTGGAACCCCCAACTGCCAACTCACCACTTCACTAGAGCCGCTTCAGCGACAGGCTTGTCCACCACTCCAGATCTCCTTGACCGCCATCATGGTCCACCGCACTGGATCTGCTTAACCGGCGCCCTCGTCCACCACATCATAGGCCCTTCACTGACTCCCTCGTCCGCCCTTCGCTGGCCCTTCATACAAGCCCTCGTCCGCCGCAACAGATCCGCCTCACCGAAAGCATTGTACAACGCGCCCGCCGAAGCCATCATCCACTGCACCGGACCCGCTCCACGAACGCCATATTCAACTCCACCGGCCCTACTTTACCGACGTCGTAGCCTCATCAGGTTATTTCTATTTGTACTCCTTCGGTTTTTCTCTTTATCGTGCAACAGTTCACTTACCACGGATGAGCTTTCTTGTATGTCGACAGGCGCCGCAACCGTAGCACCGGAGCCGCTTCAGCGACGGCGACAGCCGGACCAAACTCAACCGCAACACGAGCACCATCGAGGATCCTTAGCTATAAAGTATGACAATGATACCCATACGCCGCTGAGAATCAGGTACTATTATCCAACGGCCAGCGCCTATGTTCACTTTCCTAGCATAAGCACCGCACCTTTGAATTTCTTCAGGGCATCATTCAGTTTTTCATGAGACGCATTATTCTGCCCTGTGGGGCCATACTTCTGGGAGTGAACATGTTACATGTGCTAAATTACATACCAGTGCACATATAGTTAATATGCTTTAGTTTTGTTCTGATGCCACCTGTTGGTTCCATCAGACTGCTTAATGTTCTCTATGCTTAATTACACATCAGCAAACTAGCATGTGGTTCCGCTGCTTTTTGTTCGTTTTACCCTACATTTTTTGATGCTAGCTATTACATTACTGCTACGAGCCTCTATTCATTACTTGTTTGTGTGTTCTTCATCTTCCCAAGTTGCATGACGAATTTGATGCTTCTATTAATTATGGAGCTGCCAACCCCATCAAGCAAAATATTTGTTCTTTTGGGGCTGGCACCTCTAACAAGCATAAAAATAGAGGGAAGCAGATATACTCCCTCCGATTCTATTTACTCTGCCCATAACTCTTGACCCGCATACCAAGGAGGGCACTGGTTTAATTTTTCTGGACTAATTTGCCAATTAATTAGGGCAGAGGCGGATGGGACGGGGCACAAAAGGAAACCAGCGCTAGGAATCAGCAACGCGCAGACTAATACGAGAAAACTGAGAAAAAGTTATACACATAGTAAAAAGAATCGGAGGGAGTATTGTCGTGTATGCACACACCCTCCTTTCATTAGTTTAGATGAACCATTGATGATCAATTCGTACCAGTGCATGCGATTAAAATTAATTTTACCTAAATAGATGGTGCAGAATAAAATACAACAACTAGATTTGCAACCACGGGATGCTAACGATATCTTCAAAGAACATTGCAATAGCAGCTAGGCTTCACAACAACATATGGTAAGCCAGTGTGTTTTAGTACATGTGAAATGTAATGCGAGTGGGCCGCTTTCTTGGCTTGTGCCCTCAACGTGTAATCCTACCGAATTACAAATAGTTCAGTTGTCTGCTTTGCTGTATTGCTTGATTCTAATGCTTATTTGTTGTTACGCTATACCTGAGTTTCCCAATATGTCAGCAGTGCCTGCTGTACTATCGTAAAGAAATGCATGCCTATTTCATTTGAGTCCTTAACTTTTCCTCTCAACTTCATCACATGACTGTCTTCGTAGTTTATATGAGGCCACACTGTTAAGTGCTTTCTCAGATTATTTCAACTGCTTAGATGCCTTGGCAACTTAAATATAGCGGTTGTACACTCCCTTTCAACTAGGGATGTCAACTGGGTCCGGTTTAATCCCGATTAAAGTCCACTAGTGGTATGATAGTTCAAAAGAGTTTTTGTTTTTTTTGAGGAAAATGAACTAGGGAGGTAGCAAAAACTAACTAGATGGGACTGGCGGATTTCGTTTATTTGCCACTTACATCCCTAGTTTCATCTTACCATTTTAATTTCTTTTTGGTTGATGCTGCTTCGAACCATTTAAATATAGTTTTCCATGCTCGGCAATTGTTGGGGATATTACTACTGGAGGTAAACTGGCCTTATGTAGCCGGGTTGACTCTTTGAAGATTAGAAGCCCATGAAGATGTAAAGATGCTGGCGCTTTACGGAGGGCCCAAAGGTGGGTTACAGTCTGTAAATGTAAACCGCCCTAGTCGTGTAACTTGTATAGTAAGATAGAAAGAGAGAGGCCGAACTGGAAACGTTTATAATCCGGCTTCGGGACTCTGTAGCCCGGCAGGCATCAACCTATGTATATAAAGGGACGACCCGGCCACGGTTTAGGGACAGACAACAACAACTCGAGAGCCAGACAAAGCGGATTCGCTCCTTGGCCTTCGAAACCCTAGCAATACCAATCACAACTAGACGTAGGCTTTTACCTTCATCGAAGGGGCCGAACTAGTATAAACTCCCTTGTCCCCTTGTCCGGTTTAACCCCTTTAAGCTAACCCGTTGCGATGGATCCACGACTAAGTCCTTTCACGAGGACAACTGCCGTGACAAACCTAGGACAGTTGGCGCCCACCGTGGGGCTATCGCACGATGGTTTTGAGTTCTTGAAGGGCAGCTTCGATGGACTCAAGGGATACGCTATGGGTCGGATGACGAAGAGTCGCCGCGGCAAGCTCTACATCGACAATGCAGGATGGGGTCCCGAGGCCGATTCAATCGAATACGGGTACCGGGTCCCCTTTGGTGGGATTCACGTCTTCATCGGCAAGATCGGCGAACCGGCCCCTGAGCCGGACATCTGCACCGACATCATCGAAACGGCTCAGCGTGCAAGTTCTTCGCCGGTTTAGCCCGAGGCAAGGCATGTTTTCATAGGTGTCATACATGGATCGGGGTACGAGGACGGACCGGTATCCTATGGAGAAACCATAGTCTGCTCTGATGACGAGTCTTCTGGAGAAACCGAATCGCTCTACCAGTTGCAGGACGGCCGGATTGAGGGAGGATCCGAGGGAAACAGTATTCCGGATTCCCTCGGTCTGCCAAACCAGGCCACCATCTTCATGGCCGGCACACAATCGGCGCCTCATTCATCTACCGCCGCAGCAATGCTCTCCGGTTCAACGACGGCCACACCAGCAGGGGAAGGAAGCTCGGCGCCACCTCCGGCCCAAGTCTTGTCTGATTTGTTCGATGCCCTGGCAACATTGATGTCCGCGGAGGTAGACGCAGCAGCCAAGGATCAGCATGATGCGAAGATTGTAAAGGTGAAAGATCAGATAGACCAGGCTAAAGCAGACCTGGCAGCAGAGAATGCCAGGATGGCTATGGAGCGGGCCGAGTTGGAAGCACAGGCTTACCGGATTAGACTGGATTAGAATGCTTTAGAGGAAGTCATGAGAAGAAGGTACCGATCACGTCTCCCATCGGTTTACGAGCCGCAGAATCTTTTCAACACGCCAGGCGCAGGAGCTAGTAACCAGCCCACGCTAAACCGGGTGGGGGCGCCGGGAGCAGGAGCGCCGGTTTAGCCGCGCACGACGGACCTGCCTCGCCAGAACAATGTTGTACCATCAACGCCGCCCGGGCATTATTCCAACCCGTTGGACAAGATTGTGGCCGCCGCTTCACACCTGGCGGCCCTCCCAACCGACGCCGAGTCACCAGTTGCAGTGGAAGCGCGTCGGGCCAGGGATCTCCTTCAGACAGCACTAAATCAACAGCAAGCATATTCACACAGCCGTGAGAGGATTCATTCCACTCCCCGTCCAAGATGGAGTTATAGCAGACACGTGGAGGACGAACCGGCCATGTGTAGTAGTGCACGTCGCCGAAATTCCCCACGAGGGAACAACCCGGCTGGGGGAGGTGCTAATGCGCAAGATGTTGTGGACCATGGCCGCACACGTCAAGAGGCCGAGTTGACAGCTCGACACGGAGCACGACAGCATTCTTCGGTTCACCCCACCGCCTCCGTGGAGCCAGGGGCGATGTTCAGTTCCTTAGGGGTACCGTGTTTAGCTCCCGCTTGGCGTGATGTGCGACTACCCAAGGATTTCAAGGGACCCTGTAAGGTACCAAATTACACCGCCGATTTGTAGCCAGAGGCGTGGGTGGAGAGCTATGAGATGGCAATGGAGATGTTAGATGTGGATGAGGCGGTATGTGCTAAATATTTCACCATGATGTTGGAAGGAACAGCTCGCACTTGGTTGAAGAGCTTGCCGACCAACTCTATTGGATCATGGGCCGAATTGAAGCATCAGTTTATCCAGAACTTCAAGGATACATGTAAGCAGCTGATGTCAATTGTAGATCTAGCCGCTTGTGTCCAAGAGGAAGGGGAGTCCACGACCCATTGGGTCCAACGGGTCTCGGCGATTTTGCATTCATCAGATCGTATCAATGCAGACACCACAGTGTTAACGTTAGAGGGCAATTGCCGTTTCAAACCATTGAAACAGAAGTTGGGAAGGCTCAAATGTCACTGCAACGACATGTCAACACTCATGGCCGCTTTGGTTAAATATGCTGATTCAGATAATACCGAGGATCCGGATTCAGAGGAGGACAAACCGGAGAAGGGTAAGAAGAACGGCAATGCCAAAGGCCAACAACATAATCCAGCAGGCCATGGAAACGCTGGTAAGTGCAAGGCCGACAGTGGTTTGGACTTTGTCGCAAATACCAACACACAGGAGAATGGCCAGCGCTGTAAAGGCAAGCAGCCCTAGAGGGGTGGAGGTCCAGGCAACAATTTGGAGCGTTTGTTAAATCAGCCTTGTCCAAAGCACGGATCGAAAGATAAACCGACATCACATCTCTGGAAAGATTGTTATATCATGCGGGATTTCAAGAATTCTAATATGTTCCAATATGACAACGGCCCACCCGGCGGTTCAGGAGGAGTTTTCCACGGGCCGGGTTATGGAAGTGGTGGTTCCAGTTCAGGGTTTCCAGGCAATCAAACTGGACACGTCAATCAAGGACACCAAGGCAACCAGGGAGGTTACAACCATCAGGGGAGTCAGCAGCAGCAGCAGTCGGGTTATCAGAGCAATCCCAAACAGCTGAACAGTGGGCAATATCATGTCTTCACTACTAGTTTGTGCAAACGTGATCAGAAGCTTCACAAAAGGGCAGTCAACTCTATTGAGCCGGCAGTACCTCAGTATTTACGCTGGTCAGAGCAACCTATTTTGTGGAGTAGAGAGGATCACCCGCCCCGGATTGATAATCCAGGTCATTTGGCCTTGGTGGTAGCCCCTCAAGTTGGGGGATACAAGTTCACTAAAGTGCTCATGGATGGGGGAAGTAGTATCAATATTTTGTATTATGATACATTCCGCCATATGGGGTTGACAGATAAGGATCTTAAACCGTCGAATATGGTATTTCATGGTGTGGTGCCTGGTAAGTTTGCATATCCTGTTGGTAAGATAGCTCTGGAGGTAGCTTTTGGAGATGACTATGATTCAAGGTCAGAAACATTAACATTTGAGGTGGTGAAGATCAAAATTCCGTACCACGCCTTGTTTGGGCGGCCGGTTTATGCTAAGTTTATGGCAAGGCCATGTTATGTTTACCTACAGCTTAAAATGCCAGGTCATAAGGGGACTATCACAGTACATGGAAGTAGAAAGATTGCATTAGAGTGTGAAGAAGGCGACGCGGCTTATGCTGAGTTGGTTTGTGCCATGGAGGAGTTAAAATTCTATAAGGAGCAAGTTGATCCGACAGACATGACCTACTTAAAAAAGCCAACCACAGAACATGATCCAGCATTGAAGTTCAAATTAGCTACAGACACTATAATGGTTGACTTTGTTCCTGGCGATTCATCCAAACAGTTCTCCATAAGCGCTAACCTGGATCCCAAATAGGAAAGCGCGCTCATCGAGTTCATCCGTGAGAATCAGGACATCTTTGCATTGAAACCTTCTCACATGCCAGGTGTACCGAGAGAACTCGCTGAGCACACACTCAACATTGATCGATCCTAAATTCAAACCGATCCGATAGTTCCTTCGCCATTTTAATGAGGAAAGACGCAAGGCTATAGGTGAAGAGGTAGCCCATTTGTTGGCTGTTGGGTTTATTGTGGAAGTTTTTCATCCAGAGTGGTTAGCCAATCCGGTGCTGGTTCTTAAGAAAAACGGCACTTGCCGCATGTGTGTGGACTACACAGATTTAAACAAGGCTTGCCCTGCAGACCCCTTTACTCTCCCTCGCATTGATCAGATAATTGATGCTACGGCGGGTTGTGACCATTTGTGTTTTTTGGATGCTTACTCTGGTTATCATCAGATCAAAATGGCAGTTAAGGACCAGGAGAAGACAGCCTTCATAACTCCCATTGGAGCCTTCTGCTATGTTTCCATGCCCTTAGGACTCAAGAGTGCCCAGGCAACTTACCAGCGATGTGTTCAGAATTGCCTTCATAAGCAAATTGGGCGCAATGTTCATGCGTATGTGGATGATATTGTGGTCAAATCCAGAAAGGAGGAGACATTGATAGATGATCTACGGGAAACCTTTGACAATCTCCGGGTTTACAAGATGATGCTCAATCCGGAGAAGTGTGTTTTCGGTGTCCCGGCAGGCAAGCTCTTAGGTTTTCTGGTTTCAAACAGGGGCATTGAGGCTAATCCGGAAAAGATTGCAGCAATTACGTCCTTGGCTAAACCGGCGTGTATTAACGATGTGCAACGTCTGGCCGGCTGGATTACAGCCTTGAGCCGGTTTATCAGCCGCCTTGGAGAGAAGGCCATCCCCTTATATCAGATGCTCAAGAAAACAGATAACTTTGTCTGGAGTGAGGCATCTGATAAGGCATTTGAAGATCTGAAGAGGCAGCTAGTGGAACCGCCCGTGCTGGCAGCACTGATCGATAAAGAGCCATTATTATTATATGTGGCTGCTAATGCCCGGGCTATCAGCGTAGCCATTATGGTAGAGCCCAAGGAGCCTGGCAAGGAGTATCCGGTTCAACGGCCGGTTTATTATATTAGTGAGGTGCTCATTGAGTCAAAGCAGAGGTATCCACATTGACAAAAACTGGTGTATGGGGTGTTTATGGCAAGTCGGAAGCTCAAACACTATTTTTAGGGCCATCCTATCACAGTGGTCAGTTCTGCCCCTCTGGGTGACATCATTCAAAATAGAGAGGCAAATGGCCGGATTGCCATGCGGGCCATTGAGCTTGGACCTCACGGGCTCAAATATATACCCCACACGGCGATCAAGTCCCAGGCACTTGTAGATTTCATCAACGATTGGACAGAGTTACATGCACCTGAGGAGAAACCAGATAATACATATTGGACTATTCATTTTGATGGATCCAGATAGTTAGAGGGTTTGGGGGCTGGAGTCGTATTAACTTCCCCACGAGGTGACAAGTTTTGTTATGTCCTCTGCTTAATGTTCCCTTGTACTAACAACGCAGCTGAATATGAGGCTAAAGAGATGAATTTGAGCCGGTTTAAGTGCTTCGGCGATTCAGATCTAGTGGCTCAGCAAGTGTCTGGCACTTGGGATTTAGAATTTAAGGACCCACTCATGATGGCATATTGGCGAGAGGTGGACGCAGTGGCTGGTCACTTTAAAGGTTATCAGGTGGACCATATAGACCGGCGGAAGAATGAAGCGGCGAATGCTTTAAGTCCTCTTTCTTGATGTATTTCTTGATGTCCGCGGTTCCGCCCAATGTCTTTCTTGATGTATTGCACAATCCGTCAGTCAAAATAACAACCGAAGAAGATTTGGCTATTCCCGATCCGTAGGCTCACTTGGTGGCACCTCTGCATGCCATACCGGATTGGACGATCCCATATCTGGATTACATGAACCGGGGCGAGTTACCAGCTGAGGAAACGTTGGCTCGATAGATAATCCGGCGGTCCAAGTCCATGACCATACTCAAAGGGGAGTTACATCGTTACAGTGTTTCAAGAGCAATTCAGCGATGCGTTTCTCCTCAAGAAGGTTGTGAGATTTTGCGAGAAATTCATGAAGGGGATTGTGGTCACCACGCCGGTTCAAAGTCGTTGGTTGCCAAAGCTTTTCGCCATGGTTTTTACTGGTTGACGGCGCATGCTGATGCGGAGGATTTAGTCAAAAGATGTGATGGATTTCAAAAGTTTGCCCGCCGTGCGCACGTTCCGGCTCAAGAGTTGCGGATGATACCAATTACGTGGCCATTTGCAACTTGGGGGCTGGATATGGTTGGACCCTTCAAGCGCTCCAAGGATAAAAAGACCCATCTGTTAGTAGCAGTTGATAAATTCACTAAATGGGTAGAGGCAGAGCCAGTCAGGAAGTGTGATGCAGCCACGGTGGTTCAATTCATCAAAAAGGTGATATTCTGGTTTGGCTTTCCACATAGCATTATAACGGACAACGGTACTAACTTATCAAAACGGGAGATGGAAGAATTCTGTCAACGTGAGCACATCCGGCTTGATCTAGCATCAGTGGTTCACCCCCAATCTAATGGTCAAGCGGAAAGGGAAAATCAAGAAATTCTATGGTCTATCAAACCAAGGCTTATGGTTCCCTTAAAGCGGACGCCGGGTTGTTGGGTCGAGGAGCTACCTTCTGTGTTATGGAGCATCAACACCACACCCAATAGGTCTACGTGTTACACGCCTTTCTTCATGGTTTATGGAGCGGAGGCGGTTCTTCCTAGTGACATCCGTCACGATTCTCCCCGTGTGGCAGCTTATGTTGAAGCTGATAATGAGAAGGCACATCAGGATTCTCTGGACCTGTTGGATGAAGAGCGGGATCTTGCAGCAGCACGTTCGGCGATTTATCAACAAGATCTTCGACGTTATCACAGCCGCCGGGTCAAAACTAGAACCTTTCAAGAAGGTGATTTGGTGCTCCGGCTCATCTAGGATCAGACTGATATGCACAAGTTATCCCCCCCTTGGGAAGGACCCTTGTGGTCAGCAAAAATCTGCACAACGGATCCTACTATCTCATTGATGTTCGAGAGCATGAAGACTCACGTCAATCGGAGGAGGAGACAAAGCGGCCATGGAACATAGCTCTCCTTCGGCCTTACTATACTTGAAGCCATAGGCTCTTCACCTATACATATTTATGACAGTGTATATACCATATAATAAACCGGAGCCTCCGTTAAAAGCGGGGTATCTTTTATTTCTTATATCATATGTGTGCTTTTACAAGTTAACAGTCAAAGCGGAGTCTTTGTTAAACTGGCTTTAGCAGTTGCATAAAGATAAAGAAAATCACTAGCGGGCTTGGTCATGTTTGAACCACAACTACACCTCTTGATAGGCATTTCAGCCACACAAGGAAAAACTTGTGGAGCCAAAGAGGGTATTGTACACAGTACAAACTCAAACATAGGCACACGCTGAGCATCGCTCACAAAGTTACTTGGGGGCTTGTTTTTGCAAAGCAAGAAAGAGTTTGAAAGGACCCTCGTAATTGGCTATCAAGCCACGGCTTGGAAGCCTGGTGTATTCACCTAAAACCCCGGGTTAACCTGCCTTCATCAAGTAAGCCACTCCTATCCAGGTAATCCTGGCATGACCCATCGAACATTTGACAAGTCAATCTTTTACAGACCCTGAACTTGTCATAGTTAAAACGATGATTGGTTAATTGGAGGCCCATCTTAAAAGGCTTTGTTAAATGGTTTAACTCAGAGGCCTGGCAGCCCATGAAAAGCCTCGATTTG
Organism: Triticum dicoccoides; assembly: GCF_002162155.2. Classification (NCBI taxonomy): domain Eukaryota; kingdom Viridiplantae; phylum Streptophyta; class Magnoliopsida; order Poales; family Poaceae; genus Triticum; species Triticum dicoccoides. The sequence goes on from NC_041388.1 coordinate 172,963,170, forward strand.
GAGCCTGGCAGCTCGTAAAAAGCCTTAGATATTTTCCTATTTGAATTTTGTTTGTTGACAATCATAAGTATTTTTTGATAAACCGGCGTCCTTGACCCGGCTTTCTTTCCAACCACCAGTTGTTGGCACATGATCAATTATAAACCGGTGGTCATTGACCCGGTCTGGTTTTACTAAATCACCAGTGTTATAAAGAAAATCCGGTAGTTATACCGGTCCAGTTTAATAGATAGACCGGCATTATGAAGATGAAATTACCAAACGTATCGGGTTGGTGTTAAACACCTTTGCTGTATACACGTTTGGTCAATCAATGAGGTATGTTCTGTACATTATTTTTTGTACACACACTTGATTATTCAACTAAAGTACGATATACTTCTTGGATATTATGACATGTTTAGCGGTAAACCGCTAGACACTTTTAAGTTTTTTGGACCCAGGAAGGCAAGTCATCATAGGCTATGCATAAAATATATCCTGAAGGACGGCACAGATTGTCACAAAGCGTTATGAAACATGCTCGATGGCATGGCAGATAAACAAAGTTTAAGCTATCCTATTACATGAAGTTTCAAAGCTGTTCAAACAGTGCCATTGTTTTTCACAGTAGCCATATAAACCGGCGACCGGATCAGGACTCTTCATCACGACGGTTTGACGGTTGCGGATCAGTTGGTGTTGGCACTTCTTCATCCCTCCCCAGCCACTGGAAACCAGACGTTGACCAGTCGATTCCGGTTAAAGCTTGGAACACTGCCTCCTCATGGATAAGATCAGAAGGGTTAATATCAGGGGCATAAGTGTGCTTACGAATCGGAGGCACAAGTTCTTCGACTTCATGGATATCAGCCGACTGTCTTTTCCCTTCTGCATCATAAAACGGTTGAAAATGGGACAAATCGGTGTCCTCAGCCAATTTGCTGGCTGCTGGCCGCATCTGTTTGGTCAGCCACCGAAGATCATCATTGTCAAAGTTTGAACCGTCTTCTTTAACGCATGGATATCCTTTAATGATATCCTCCGCTTCAAGGTCTGGAATCCAGGCCTTGGCTCGAATAAGGGCGGTTAATGCTCTTGCTCTCGCAGCGGCTCTTTTCAACTTGCCAATACGCGCCTGTAACATGCCTAGCTTCTCAAGGGTCTCCTTAATCAACGTTGGCGCCGGTTTGTTATAAACCGCTGTACTAATGGCTCGCTGAGATCCAAAGTATAGCTGCTCAACCAATGTATATGCCGCTTTGAGCTTCATCCGCATATCTGCACCAAGATGAGTGATCCGAGTTCCTGCCAAAGATTTTATCAATATTTTGGTCAGTTTTAAGATTCATTGACTGGTGCAACATACATAAGCAAACACTTACCAAAGATATCAGAGGTCATAACATTGATTTGGCGCTTCAAACCGGTTAGTTCTTCAACCACCGGTTTCAGGGCTTCCTCGGCATCTACAGCTCTTTTGGTCAAACCGGCTTTTTCGGTTTCCCATTCAGCATCATCTCGGTTGAAGGATTCTTTCAATTTTTCCATTCTGGCCAGGGCCTGCGTCAGCTCCTCTTTGGCTTTTGCAGCTTCGGATTGTTGAGACTTCACATTTTCTTACAAGTCAGAGTTTTGGGCATCTTTGCTTCTCAGTTCAGCCTGCAACATTGAAGGTATATTCAACAAAACAACATATTTATGCACTAAGTATAAAGCATATAACAAGTTATCCACTTCATACTTGGGGGCTAATGCCTATTTGCTCTCAAATACTACCCTCTATACAAGTCTCCAGAACAATGCAAGACACTTGGGGGCTAATGTACGTTTGTTCTAAACCGGCGGTGTGGATTAAAAACTGGATTAACTTGCCAAGTTAAACCGGCCTTTGGGGGCTATGCTGCAGAACATTATCTAATTTTTTCAAACATGAGTCTTCTCTATGATTGAGGACACGCCTTTGCAAGGATCAATGATGGGATGCTTGAAGTGTTACAAAGACCCGGTTTATGATTAACAATCATAAAATGGCTCTTGGAGGCTATTTGGAATAGTATTTCAGTTATAAATCAATATACAAAGGAGAAGCATTTACCTCATATCATTCTTTCATCAAATTCACCAAACCGGCTTCATAATCCCGGTTTGAGTGCAGACGGTTCAGGAAGCCGGAATGAAGTTCATCAGTGTTAAGATGAGCATAGTTTGATAAGTCGCTGCTCCATTTACCTTTATCCCTGGCAATTTGCTCTTCTTTGGCACTATGCTGAGACAAAATGACGGGATGACCAGGGGAGCTATGGCCTGTTCCAGTCATAATAACGTCATCACCTTGGCCTTCAGGATTTTTGGTGGATGATGATGGAATTTCAGTGTCTTTCATTGGATTAGCCCGGTTTGGTTCTGCCTGTTCAGTATCAGGGGCGGCAGGTTCAACATCTGTTGGTTTGTTAGTATATTGGCCGTCAAGGGGCGGATCATCAAAAGTTGTTTCAGGATGAAGGCCTTCTGGTTCACCAGTCTGCTCCGGTTCACCTCTTGGTTCTTCTTCTTCGGCAACAGGGTCTTTTGGCGGATTGGTGACCCGAGCTTTCTTGCTGGGTCTGGCTTTGGCCCTGCAAACAGAATTAAAAAGGATTAACATCATGTTCAGAAGATATATGGTGCATTGAAAGGAAAGGTTTTTCATAACTCACCCGGCCACAGTTTTCAAAGGGGGGAGTTGAGTTGCTGTCGATTCACTAGAAGAGGAAGGAGGTGTCACATGATAATTTGAATCTGATGGATTAAGAGGATGTCTGAAATAACCTGCCTTGGGGTAAGAATGGTCAGAAGTAGGAGAGACCTCAGACCGGCGCTTCCCAACCGGAGTATCAGGTAAATCGGTAGAAGTGACCTGTTGGCCACTGTGCCGGGTTGTCCGGCGAGCTTCGTGCTGTTGATTCTTCAAAATAAATGTTGGATCCAAGTGAGCAAGAGGATGAGAAAAGCTTACTTTCTGGATTGCTTGGCGAGTTTTTTGTGTTGGCATAGAGTCTGAACTAGAGGAAAGGGTAATTACCTCTACGTCATCAGCCTGACTAGCTCTGCCTCCTCCTGAGGAAGATCATTGTTAACAAGATGCATAAAAAGAGAGCCAAGTGAGTCAAGTTCTACCTCAACTTCTAGGTCATCAGTATCATCATCAAGTTCCATATTAATCAGGTCAGCCATTTTCCGCTTTGACGTCCGTTTTACGGCTTTGGTCTTCGGGCGGGTTGGTTTGACCACTTTGTCTCCAGTTGGCTTTGCCGCTTTCTCTATGGATTTCCGTTTCCAGAAAGGGTCATCACACTATATATATATATAAAGAAGAAGGGTTACAGCTTGTATAAGTTAAAGATATTAGAGATGAAGAGGAAGTGTAATGCTTACAGTAGGCGGTTTGTTCTTGGTATAGAAGGGACTCAGACCGGTTTGACTACAGACGAGTTCTGATTCATCCAGAATTTTCTTTACACCTTCCGTAACTTCTTCCTCAGATAATTGGATATTGCAGTGGCGTTGAGGATCGTCAACTTCGCCGGTATATTCGCACATTAAACCGGGATGACGGCTTAGCGGCAAGATACTCTAGGATATCCAACAGCGCACAAAATCCACGCCTGTTAAACCATTTGCCATAAAGGCCCGGAGCTTGGCGATTTGAGGAGCGTATTTTGCCCTTTCTGAAGAGCTCAGGCATTCTGGCATTGGGTGAGTATTGGAAAATCTATGATCACGGAAGCCGGGGAGGGGATTTTTATCCTCGGGCGAAGTGTCTCTGCAATAGAACCATGTTTGGTTCCATTCCTTTGGGTGGCTATGGTGTTTGGCATGAGGAAATTCCACTTCTTTCCGCTTTTGAATCGAGACACCACCAAGCTCTGTGTTCGGGCCATTCACAAACTTTGTGCCCTGATTTAAGTGAAAGAATTCCCGGAACAATTCTGCAGTTGGTTCTTCTTGTAAATAGGCTTCACAGAAGACTTGGAAATTACATAAGTTGGAGACTGAGTTGGGACCAATATCTTGTGGATGCAGTTGGAAGCTGGCAAGTACATCTCGATAAAATTTTGACCCTAGCAGTTTGAAACCATGGCCTATATGGTCAACAAAGATTACCACCTCGCCTTGTCTTGGGGTTGGAGGATTCTCTGTTCCTGGAACTCGCCATTTGATCTCAGTTTTCTTAGGCAGAGAGCCAATGCTAACCATCTCATTCAATTGATCCTTAGTAACCCGGGAACGAGCCCAGTTGCAGGCAGTGAATTGTTTGGCCATTGCAAAGCGAACAAACTGAAAAGAAAGGCCGGTTTATAAATTATGCATGATTATACACAAGAGACAAGGGAGTAAGAAACATGCTGATATGATAAATGGTACAACCCGGAGACCAGTATAATGAGAGAGAAAGGTAATGCTAGCACAGGGTTCATCAGACATTGTTAAACCAGAGCATAATTGTGAAGGTAACATGCTCTTCCGGTTTATCAGAGGGCTAATGGCATAGACTATTTATACAATGCTCAAACGCTTATATTGGTGCAAGGAGAAACAGATCTCACAGGAACATAGAAACAGATCTCACAGTGATGTATAAAACTTTCGGATCTAAAGCTAAGACAAAAAAGAAAAAATAATTAGATCTTGAAGGGGTACAGAACTGAAGCAATTTTTGACAGACTAGATCAGTTCTTTGCGCATAAGGATTTGTGATGACCATGGTAGGTAAGCTACGGCAAGAGATGCATCAGGCATGAAGTGTCCATTTATTAAAGGAAGAACAAGGAAGAATAGCACTGATGAACTTCGGAAGAACTGCGAAGAATGTTGAAACCCTAGAACAGATCTATGGTGAAAAAAATAGAGAACTTACCGGAGCTGGTGAGGAAGCAGAAGGGCGCCGTAGTATTCCGGTGCGTTCAGGGTGATGCAGCGGCCAAGGTCGGAGCAGAGGCGACGGTCGACGGTGGCGGCGGAGCTCCAGAGGCTAAGCGGCGCGAGGAAGACGACGCAAAGAGGCACGGGGGGGGGGGGGAATGGTGAAAATGACCCCTCGGTCCTATTTATAAGGCGAAGTGATAAAATGGCAAGTATGGGAATCTAGGAGCCCAAAAAATGGATAAATTAATAAAGGTGTCGCCTCGACGACTGGATATATATATTAAATGAAGGAAATCTCCGACATCAACGGATGGATGACGTCACGGCGGTTTATCGTAATTTTGAAGTATGACGTCACGGCGGTTTACAAGATCAAAAATGAAGATAAGAGAGAAGATTTTTTTCTAAAGTGTGGAAGATTGACATGAACAAGTTCAAACCAATCTGGGGCCTAATGTTGGGGATATTACTACTGGAGGTAAACGGCCTTATGTAGCCGGGTTGACTCTTTGTAGATTAGAAGCCCATGAAGATGTAAAGATGCTAGCGCTTTACGGAGGGCCCAAAGGTGGGTTACAGTCTGTAAATGTAAACCAGCCTAGTCGTGTAAGTTGTATAGTAAGATAGAAAGAGAGAGGCCGAACCGGAAACGTTTATAATCCGGCTTCGGGACTCTGTAGCCCGGCAGGCGTCAGCCTATGTATATAAAGGGACGACCCGGCCGCGGTTTAGGGACAGACAACAACAACTCGAGAGCCAGACAAAGCGGATTCGCTCGCTGGCCTTCGAAACCCTAGCAATACCAATCACAACTAGACGTAGGCTTTTACCTTCATCAAAGGGGCCGAACTAGTATAAACTCCCATGTCCCCTTGTCAGGTTTAACCCCTTTAAGCTAACCCGTCGCGATGGCTCCATGACTAAGTCCTTTCACGAGGACATCTGCCGTGAGAAACCCACGAAAGCAATAATTCGTCCGTCGTTTACCATGTAAGCTTACTGCCTGGATCATACGATAACTATCTCTTACTGATGTCCAGCGGAAACCTTTCAGGATGCCGTTCACACTAGGACACAATGTACAACCCCAGAATCTATTTGTGGAAGCAGTGCGCCATCCATGTTACCAGATGGTAGCAGTTCAGAGGCAACACCGCCGCAGAGCAGTCTGAGCACAGATATTATAGTGCTTGAGTCCCTACTAGAGGCAGAAATAGATGGTGTGGCTGCCATGAATGAGGTAATATTTATCTTGAGGCTGGAAATTACGGAATTAGCGGCACGCATTATGCAAGCAACCCAAGAATTGGAGGAAGTAAGAAAGTTGCATTTGAACACGGAGGAGGTCCTGCTGTTTCTGCTATCTAAAGCCCAAGATAATCCCGGTTCTTCTTTAGATATCAGTTCAAATTTTCATTAGATTATTGTACTTGCATGTCGTGTCATGTCTCTGAATGGATTATGTTGCAAGACCCCCTATGTTGTCCATGTGCTGTAATGATCCGAATTTTTTAGGCGAGGTAATCCTCAGAAGTTGTATGATTGACATAAGGTGAACTGTTTGTCGTGTGAGCATATTGTATTGGATGAAATAACTGTTTGACTCAGAGTGTATCCAACCTACTAAATTCGAAGATCACGACATTTCTAAATCATAATCATATATAAAGGTGGAATAAATCTTTGTTGTGGTTTTGAAGAAATAAATAACAAAACGATAATTATCTGTGGATATTCGTAATCAAATACAAATTGGATTTGAATTTAGTTTGCCAGGTCCCATGGCAAATGTGAATGCTAATTCTCCCAAGTTTTGAACGAAGCGGCTAAACACCCACTATAATTTGTGGGCTGCTCGAAGCAAGTGTTTGCGAGATGGAAATTACTATCTACCCCTAACACTTGACATCCTTATCGACATGATTTACACTACTGTCGATAGGGGTAGACTAGTAACTTCAATCAGACGTGACACGACGGCCTCTGAGCCCATTCAGACACGGTGGGCACCAAACGTGGGCGACGAAACACAGTTGATTCAAGCTCGTCCGAAAGACATGTGTCTCTTCCTCCATTTCCCCATTCATACACAGTGGGCGGCAAAACAAACTTTCCTCGTCCGAAATCGATGTAGGCTTATATTTTAAATAGGGGCAGATGTGTAACTTCCATCAGACGTGACACAACCGCCCTACCTGTCAGCCCCATTCATACACTGTGGGCGCCAACCGTGGGCGGCAAAACACCCTCTCCTCACCCGAAATAGTTACCGACAAATATTTGTGAGATGCGAGATTACCGTCCTATCCCCAACCGACGTGATGTCCGAAATTTTAATGGGGGATAAGTTCGTAACTTTCCCCATTTCAGAGAAGCGCGTACCAAAGTTTGAGATCCCCCTCCCCTCCATTTCCCCATTCATACACCGTCGGCGGCACAACAACGTCCGCACTGCGGCCAGCCTCCTCCGTCCACCACCCCATCCTCCACCTTGCCGGAGCCGCTACCCCTACCCCATCGTCCACTGCAATAGATGGACGTCTCTCATCCACGGCGCTGGACCAACATCCTTTCATCGCCTCCTCTTGCTTCATCGGCGCCGTCGTCCACCTTGTCGTTGCCGCTCCTACGACCGCCTCGTCCACGACAACAGGATATATCCCCTGACCCGGCCGTCTGCCGTCTAAAGTCTTCTTCCCCGCCGCCGACAGCCATCGCACCCGCAACACCCTCAACGTATCAGCATTGGCCTACACGGCATCGCAAGAGAGGTGGTACTCTTCCATCCGTGCTTAAGTTATTGATCTCACCCGAAAAATAGATCGTAATTTGTTTACTGTACTTTTCTTGTCCGTACCAAATCGTAGTGGCTAGTTGAAAGCAAACATTGGTTGCGAAGTAGCTTTGTCCGGTTTACACCTTCAGATCCGCCATGGCACGGGCACAAGACTCATAAAGCTTATGGTTTCCCCCCTTTATATTCACTACCATCATCGTAGGTGCTTCGTGTTGTGCTAGCACTGCTCCTCAAGACCTCAACCCAAAGCTTACGTGTTGAAATACGAATCTGATATGATGCTCATATCACTAAAACAGAGAACGTTTAATTGGTCACCTAATTTTCCTATATTCGTTTCGAAAAGCATGTGCGCCACCCACTGGTCCAGCTTGTTCCACTTTATTGATTTTCTTCTTGATGCTTAGGGTTTTCCCCTTTTATCTACTATACTATGATCTGCGTAGGTGCTTTCTGTCGTACTAGCATTACTCCACCCTTCAAGCTAAACAACACAACACTCAGAATTCGAAAGCTTAGTTGTTCAAATATGATTGTGATATGATACTGATATTAGTTAACCGACACATTTAATTGGTTAGCTAAAGGTCCCACTTGAGTTTCCAAATGCATGTCGTGACATATAGAGAGACATCATAATTGCATTTCTTTGTCACTTGTTGACCGTACTTTCTTGTCCATAATAAATCTTAGTTGTTATTTCAAAGCAAACATCGGTTGCTAACTACCCTTTGCGCGGTTTGCAGCTTCAGATCTGCCATCCCACTGCCACGGTCAACACTGTACTCATCATGCTTATGTTTTCCGCATTTTATGATGACCACAATCAGCCTACGTGGTTCGTGTCGTAATAGCATTGCTCCACCCATCAATCTAAACAAGCTTAGTTGTACAAATTCATATATGATATTATTGCTGATATTAGTAAAACTGAGAGATGTTTAATTGGTTAGCTAAATGTTCCTACTTTAGTTTCGAAATGCATGTGAGCCACATATGGAGAGACGGGAAAGAATAGTATTTCTCTGTGCGCTCTGGTTCATCATGGGTGGCCAACCGACATTGTATTAAAAGACTTGTAATATCTTCAATCTGCTTGCTCTTCTGCTCTTCTTTAAGATGATACTCTTCTCTTGCGGTCGACTGGTCAGGTCGAGTTGTTCTCCCTTAGTATATTTTGAATCTGTCAGGTCAGGTCCACTTGTTCTTCTTTACTATATGTTGAAGCTATCATCTGTGAAGTGTCATCACTTCTGGAGCTCTCATATTTTGAGTAGTAGGCCACATTATATTAATGCACACAACAAATTACAGCATGCATGGCATCTTTTAAAAGAATTGCAGAGATAGCACAAAGGGGTTTACAGGGAGGCAGTATTGGATTAGAATCACTTCTGCATTACAAAGAAAATCTCACTTGTTTTTATGTTTTCATGCATGTCAGATATTGAACATTATCAAAATGAATATGAGAATGGGCGCACGAGAGGAATATTGCGGAATGATCCACTGCCTAACAAACTTGGCATGGTGGAGGATGGCCTATCTTATTCACCCATCAAGGTGCTTGCTCTAACTTTGCAATGTTGTATTGGTCGCACATATTTTGCTTCTGACCTCTTGCATTACTTCTACTTTGTTACACCATCTGCTTAGTTTAAGCATCATATATGAGTATATGCCATACCTATCCATTTTCTGTACCTATTCCATGTGTCGTCACACTATGTTTTTCCAGTCAAATGTTGTTCTTTCGTAATAGGTGTCCAAAAGGAAGAGGGTGAGTGCAGGTCGTCAAGGAGTACAAACTAGGTATTTGGAAAAGGTAGTGATACCTGTTAAATGAGATAGATCAGCAGCCACAGAAAACACAGGCCCAACTGGACCACACTTTACCCCTACTCCAGTGGCCAAACCCCTATTAGAACTGCTGGGAGCCCAGCGTGAGGTACTGTCTGATATCAATTCAAAATTTGAACTCCTAAATTCTGCTTGTGCCTTACCTTCTCTCTTGTATGAAAACTAATTTCAGATGAATCTCCTTGCTCAAAGGATCATACGATCTCAAAACAATAATGGGCTCTGCATTGCTCTTGTCAGTACCTCTCTCCCTTTTGCCTTGTAATGCTGTACTTAATTAATTGCTATTTGATTATGTATCATCAGTCTACACCTGAGCTTCATTATCCTCTGTTTCTTCCAATATTATTTGATCTATATTTACTTTTTGCAAAATGTAGAATAATGGCAACGCTTATAAAGAATTTTCTTTGGAGAATTTATTGAATTATCCTTCCATCAACATGGAGAAGGGCTTTGTCCAGCCCGTGTTAACATGTAATGTAAGTTCATCCTTCTCAAGCCTTCAAACTTTGTTCTAGTATAGATTTGGATAGGCATCATTTCCTCCACTGTTGTTTGCTTTGCTGTTTACATCTAATTGGATGTTTGCAACAACTACCAGTTTCAAATTGTGGGTGTAAAAACATGTTCCTTATGAAGAACATATCCAATTATTTGCTTATATAATTGTGAAACCTGTTACGTGTCTCCTTGTTTCTCTTTCAGAATCGTATCTCTTACGCCGGGCAGAACTTTAGGGAAGATAGTGAGCCAAACCATCTTGAGGACAGCGAGATGACCCCAAGGTCCTGTCTTGATAAAGACAGTGAGTTGAAGCTACTCACCAGCAGGTGTGAGACATCCTCTGGGCAGTCGCTGCCTCAATCAGTTCGACTTCTTCAGTCTCGACTTAAAGCGGAAAGGCTTGCTTCAGCTCAGCTCCGACTTGAAGTCAAAGATGCAATGAAGATGTCACAGGACTGCCGTGCGCACCATCATGCCTTAAATCTAGTGTTGATGCATCTATCGTTGACACAACTGAGGTCTACTCAGCTTCTTCAGCTATTTGGGGGGGGGGGGGCAACCTGGCCAGGCCTAGTGCCTTCTAAAGTGCTCTTAGTTTTGTATATTCTTTTGTCGGCGCGTTTATGTGCACTGGTGGCGAACTTTGATGCCCAGTGGATGTAATATGTGTGATGGCCGTGATAGCCTAGTGTAAGTTGCTTGCTTATTCATTTCCTTGTTGTCTTGTTTATTTGTTTGCTTCTAGTCATTGTAGTTCTTTTTCCGCGGTTTGCTAGTGGCTGCAATAACCTATTTTCTAAAACTAGGCCACAATAACCATGGGCTAATATTTACTGTAGTGACACTGGGCCTCCTTCGTGCCGTAGAAACAGTGGGCCTTCTACGGGCTGTAGAAACGGTCGGCCTTCTACGGGCCGTAGAAACAATGGGCCTTCTACGGGTCGTATCATCAATGGGCCTTATATGGGCAGTATGATCGATGGCCAAACATGGGCCAATAATAGGTCGCATTATGGCCGTAAACGGGCTAGAGTTGGAATCGTCCGTTCATGGGCCGACCATAACGGGCCATCGTTAATAGGATGTATTTGATGATGCTATGAAAACGACCCAACGTATTAACGGACCACAAACGGGCTGACTGTAACCACGGGCTGAATTTGGCCCACAAGCAGAAAATGATAGTAATGGGCCGTAAGTAAACGAATGCTGGAAATGAGCCCAAGAATAAATGGGCTCTAAGAGGGCCGAAAGATAACATGTGCTGGAAACGGCCCAATGGAATAACGGGCCGTTAATGGGAATAAAGTGGTACACTGTTCATTACGGGCCAACATCACCACGGGCCGTTAATGGGTGTAAAGTGATACACTGTTCATTACAGGCCAGTTTCACCACGGGCCGTTAGTAGGCCAAGAGTTACATAGGGCCTCATATGGGCCGAAAGACGTCATCGGCCATACATGGGCCAGAAGTGAAAACGGGCTGGAATCATATTGGATGGCCCAGATGATGCTACTGGGCCTAATTCAGATAGGGCGTAATGGGCCTTGGGTTAGCGGGCTATAAATGGGCTATATTCGAACAGGCCGTTAACAGGCTTTCCATGGGCTGGCCTGCCAGCTTTTTACCAAGTGAAATGGGCCGGCCTTTTCACAGGAATAGGCCTCTGTTGGCCTGTGCCATGTGTCAACGTATCATAGGCGCCTTCCGTCCAATGAGTGGTTGACATCTGTCCCAACGATGAGCCGACACGTGTTTCCTCCAGCCAATGATGATTTTACACGTGGAAAATCCCCAATGGTCGGGGCCGTTAACGGGTTATCGGATCCAAACCCGACCCGATAGCTTAACGGCGTTCCGTTACGGTGGATGCCACGTGTTGGTCACCCTTGACAAAAGCACTTCTGTGACGCGTGATTTATCGTCATGGAAGTGGACACTTCCGTGATGATAATTTTGGTAATGTCATGGAACACTTCTACGACAGCACAGGTATGACTATCTTGATTCTGTCATAAATTTTTCATGGATGTACATGCATGACAAAAAAAGTGACCTACTGTGACAAACACGTATCATCACGGAAGTGTAATTTTTTTGTAGTGCTAGGCCTATGTGGATGTAATTGTGTCTAACCCCTACGGGCTAAACCCCTCATCTTATATAGACGTCGGGGGGTACCTAGGGTTACACATAGTTACTTGTCAATCTAGAGTTACACATCGTGGCGGCCGAAGTAGAGCTTGGAGTACATGTCAAGTCTTCGGCAGAGTCCCTCTTGATCACACCAAGCTACGAGGCTTCTGAAGTCCTTCATTTATGAGATCAGTGGGCCGTAAGACTGACCCATGGACTATGGGCCAACTAGGTTGGTACCCCCTAGTCCAGGACACTGTCAGTAGCCCTTGAACTAGTCTTCGACGCCAAGGATGATGATCTTCTTCGGATGTATGTCTTCATCCTAGGAGTCTTCGGCTTGACAAATGAGTTCCCATGCATAATTTCATCTTAGTTTGGGAATCTTCGGCTTGATAGGTGAGTTCTCCTCGGACCCTGGTCCCACCGCGCGTTGTTTCCATACTTTTCCCTAGATTGTCGCACCGTCTGGGGAATCGGGTCGCTTTATGGCCAGATGTCGAAGCGTCACCTCTTTTTGCTTTATTTAATGGGTATCCAGTCCAATGTTACGACAAAACGCATCTTGACCTCCCCCCTCTCACATCTCAATGCAAATCTCATCCCTCAAAGTCTAGCTTCTGGAGTTCTAGAAATGGCAAGTGACGCGGGATCCTCCAAGCGCCCACAATGTCCCCTCCAGGGTGATGGGTAAGCTACTCTGTCACCCATCTCCAACTGGACCAGCTAGCCACCTAAGGCTATCTGCCAGATTGAGATCTAACCTCCACTTGCCCAGGCTTAATATCCGTGGATAGGCAGGTGCATAGCGACAGCCACCCCATCCGCCATGGGAATGAGCGGGTATGTTTTGTTCCTTTCCTTCTTCGCGGCTTTGGGTTTCCTATTCACTCTTTCCTTCGGGGCTTACTCGAGTTCTATAGGATCCAACTCCACCACGTCACATCTCGGGGTTCGTTGCCCTCTGTGAGATATACCTCGGAGGCCATGGACACTTCATCCTAGGGAGAAGGTACTTCTGCTTGATGCCTTGCTCCCGCGGGGCGAAGCTTCATGAGGTGGGCGCAACTGAGATATGCCGAATAGTGGGTACGACTACCCAACGAGCATTGCTACTTCTTGAGCTTGCATTGGTTTTTCCCTTGAAGAGGAAAGGGTGATGCAGCAAAGTAGAGATAAGTATTTCCCTCAGTTAGAGAACCAAGGTATCAATCCAGTACAAGACAATGCACAAATCACTGAATACCTGCACAAACGATCAAACAACTTGCATCCAACGCTATAAAGGGGTTCTCAATCCCTTCACGGTTACTTGCAAAAGTGAGATTTGATAGAGATATATAAACGATAAAGTAAATATTTTTGGTTTTTTTGGTTTATAGATCGGAAACTAGAAGATTACTAAAGTAGTAAATTGGAAACTAATATTGTAGATCGGAAACTTATATGATGGAAAATAGACCCGGGGGCCATAGGTTTCACTAGAGGCTTCTCTCAAGATAGCAAATAATACGGTGGGTGACCAAATTACTGCCGAGCAATTGATAGAAAAGCGCAAAGTTATGACGATATATAAGGCAATGATCATGAATATTGGCATCACATCCATGTCAAGTAGTCCAAAATGATTCAGCATCTACTACTATTACTCCACACATCGACCGACTCTTGCCTGCATCTAGAGTATTAAGTTCATGAAGAACAGAGTAACGCATTAAGTAAGATGACATGATGTAGAGGAATTAACTCAAGCAGTATGATGAAAACCCCATCTTTTTATCCTCGATGGCAACAATCCAATACGTGCCTTGCTGCCCCTACTGTCACTGGGAAAGGACACCGCAAGATTGAATCCAAAGCAAAGCACTTCTCGCGTTGCAAGAAAAACCAATCTAGTTGGCCAAAACAAACCGATAGTTCGAAGAGAATTACAAAGATAACAAATCATGCATAAAAGAGAAGATTCAAATAATATTCATAGATAAGTTGATCATAAATCCATGATTCATTGGATCTCGGCAAACACACCGCAAAAAAGTATTACATCGAATTGATCTCCAAGAACATCGAGGAGAACATGGTATTGAGAATCAAAGGGAGAGAAGAAAACATCTAGCTACTAGTTATGGACCCGTAGGTCTATGGTAAACTACTCACGCTTCATCGGAAGGGCAATAAGGTTGATGTGGAAGCCCTCGATGATCGAATCCCCCTCCGGCAGGGTGCCGAAAATGGTCCCTAGATGGGATCTCACGGGTACAGAAGGTTGCGGCGGTGGGAAAGTGTTTTCATGGCTCCCTTTGGTGCTTTGGGGATATTTGGGAATATATAGGTGAAAGAATTAGGTCAGGAGAGTTATGGGGGTCCCACAAGGGTGGGGGCACGCCCTACCCCCTGGGCGCGCCCTCCATACTTGTGGCCTCCTCGTGGCTCCTCCGACTTCATCTCCAAGTCTCGTGGTTGTCTTCTGGTCCAAGAAAAATCATCGCAAAGGTTTCATTCCATTTGGACTCCGTTTGATATTCCTTTTTTGTGAAACTCAAAAACAAGGAAAAAGTAGAAAGTGACACTGGGCTCAAGGTTAATATGTTAGTCCCAAAAATAATTTAAAATAGCATATTAATGCATATAAAACATCCAAAACAGATAATATAATAGCATGGAACAATAAAAAGTTATAGATACGTTGGATACATATCAAGCATCCCGAAGCTTAATTCCTGCTCGTACTCGAGTAGGTAAATGATAAGAACAGACTTTTTGATGTGGAATGCTACCTAACATGTTTCTTTGTGTAATTTTCTTTATTGTGGCATGAATGTTTGGATCCATAAGATTCAAAACAAACATTTAATATTGACATAAAAACAATAATACCTCAAGCATACTAACAAGGCAATTATGGCTTCTCAAAATAACGTGGCCAAAGAAAGCTTATCCCTACAAAATGATATAGTCTAACTATGCTCCATCTTCATCACACAAAGTATTTAAATCATGCACAACCCCAATGAAAAGCCAAGCAATTTTTCATACTTTTGATGTTCTCAAAAAATTTCAACTTTCACGCAATACGTGAGCGTGAGCCATGGACATAGCACTATAGGTGCAACAGAATATGGTGGTTCTGGAGAAGAAAAAAAGAGGGAGACAGTCTCACATAAACTAGGCGTATCAACGGGCTATGGAGATGCTCGTCAATAGAAATCAATGGAATGAGTAGGGATTGCCATGCAACGGATGCACTAGAGCTATAAGTTTATGAAAGCTCAAAAGAAAACTAAGTGGGTGTGCATCCAACACGCTTGCTCATGAAGACCTAGGGAAATTTGAGGAAGCCCATCATTGGAATATACAAGCGAAGTTCTATAATGAAAAATTCCTACTAGTTTACGAAAGTGACAACATAGGAGACTCTCTATCATGAAGATCCTGGTGCTACTTTGAAGCACAAGTGCGGTAAAAGTATAGTAACATTGTCCCTTCTCTCTTTTCTATCATTTTGTTATTTGGGCCTTCTCTAATTTTTTTGGCCTCTTTTTTCATCCGGAGTCTTATCCCAACTTGTGGGGGAATCATAGTCTGCATCATCCTTTCCTCACATGGGACAATGCTCTAATAATGAAGATCATCACACTTTTATTTACTTACAACTCAAGAATTACAACTCGATACCTAGAACAAAATATGACTGTATTTGAATGCCTCCGACGGTGCAACGAGATGTGCAACGACTCAAGAGCGACATGTATAAAAAATGATGAACGGTGGCTTCGCCACAAATATGATGTCAACTACATGATCATGCCAAGCAATATGATAATGATGAAGTGTGTCATAATAAACGGAACGGTGGAAAGTTGCATGGCAATATTATCTCGGAATGGCTATGGAAATGCCATAATAGGTAGGTATGGTGGCTGTTTTGAGGAAGGTATATGGTGGGTGTATGGTACCAGCGAAAGTTGCGCGGCACTAGAGAGTCTAGCAATGGTGGAAGGGTGAGAGTGTGTATAATCCGTGGACTCAACATTAGTCATAAAGAACTCACATACTTATTGCAAAAATCATTTAGTCATCGAAACAAAGTACTACGCGCATTCTCCTAGGGGGGTAGATTGATAGGAAAATACCATCGCTCATCCCTGACCGCCACTCATAAGGAAGACAATCAATAAATAAATCATCCTCCGACTTCATCACATAATGGTTCACCATACGTGCATGCTACGAGAATCACAAACTTTAACACAAGTATTTCTACAATCCACAATTACTAACTAGCATTACTCTAGTATCACCATCTCTATATCTCAAAACAGTCATAAGGAATCAAACTTCTCATGGTATTTAATGCACTTTATACGAAAGTTTTTATTATATCCCTCTTGGATGCCTATCATATTAGGACTAAATTTATAACCAAAGAAAATTAGCATGTTTTTTAAAGTCTCTCAAAATAATATAAGTGAAGCATGAGAGTTCAACAATTTTTATAAAATAAAACCACTACCGTGCTCTAAAAAGATATAAGTGAAGCACTAGAGCAAATTTTCCTAGGTCAAATGATATAAGTGAAGCACATAGAATATTCTAATAAATCACGATTCATGTATGTCCCTCTCAAAAGGTGTGTACAACAAGGATGATTGTGGCATACTAAAATGAAAGACTCAAATCATACAAGATGCTCCAAGCAAAACACATATCATGTGGTGAATAAAAATATAGCCTCAAGTAAAGTTACCGACAGACGAAGACGAAAGAGGGAATGCCTTCCGGGGCATTCCAAGCTTAGGCTCTTGGTTGGCCTTGAATATTACCTTGGGGTTCCTTAGGCATCTGCAAGCTTAGGCTCTTGCCAATCCTTAACCCATAGTCCATCAAATCCTTACCCAAAACTTGAAAACTTGACAAGAAAAAACTCAACAGAAAATCTCATAAGCTCCATTAGTATAAGAAAATAGATCACCACTTTTGGTACTATTGTGAACTCATTCATTATTTATATTGGTGTAATATCTACTGTATTCCAACTTTTCCATGGTTCATAAGCAAACAACACATAGGAAACATAATATGTCAAAAATAGAACAGTCTGTACTAATCTGGATAGTTCGAATACTTCTATAACTCCAAAAATTCTGAAAAAAATTGTTTTCCTGAGCGCAAAAGTTTCTGTTTTTTAGCAAGATCAAATCAACTTTCACCGTAAGCCATTCTAAAGGTCTTACTTTGCACAAACACTAATTAAAACACAAAACCTCATCTAACCAAAGGATGGATGAATTATTTATTGAAAAACATAAAGGAAATATATTGGGTTGTCTCCCAACAAGCACTTTTCTTTAAAGCCTTTTAGCTAGGCATTGAGATTTCATGATGCTCATACGAAAGCCAAGAATTGAAGCACAAAGAGAGCATCATAAAATACGTGACAAACACATCTAAGTCTAACATACTTCCTATGCATAGGCATTATATAAGCAAACAAATTACCAAGACAAGCAAAAATTAGCATATGCAAGCAAGGAGAAATAAACAATAGTAATCTCAACATAACGGGAGTGAGGGAGTCCTGGATTAGGGGGTCTCCGGATAGCCGGACTATATCCTTTGGCCGAACTGATGGACTATGAAGATACGAGATTGAAGACTTCGTCCCGTGTCCAGATGGGACTCTACTTGGCATGGAAGGCAACATAGGCAACACGGATATGTATATCTCCTCCTTTGTTACCGACCTTGTGTAACCCTAGCCCCCTCCGGTGTCTATATAAACCAGAGGGTTTTAGTCCGTAGGACAACATACAATCATACCATAGGCTAGCTTCTAGGGTTTAGCCTCTTTGATCTCGTGGTAGATCAACTCTTGTAATACTCATATCATCAAGAACAATCAAGCAGGACGTAGGGTATTACCTCCATCAAGAGGTCCCGAACCTGGGTAAACATCATGTCCCTTGCCTCCTGTTACCATCCACCTTAGATGCACAGTTCAGGACCACCGACCCGAGATCCGCCGGTTTTGACACCGACATTGGTGCTTTCATTCAGAGTTCCACTGTGTCGTCACCATATGGCTTGATGGCCCTTTCGATCAGCGCTAGTGATGCGGTCCAGGGTGAGGCTTTCCTCCCTGGACAGATCTTCGTATTCGGCTGCTTCGCACTGCAGGCCAATTCGCTTGGCCATCTGGAGCAGATCTAAAGCTACGCCCCTGGCCTTCAGATCAGATTTGGAAACTTGAACTACACGGCCGACATCCGCAGAGACTTGATCTTCGACGGATTTGAGCCCATGTCGGACATGCCGC
The DNA here is from genome assembly GCF_002162155.2 of Triticum dicoccoides. Taxonomy (NCBI): domain Eukaryota; kingdom Viridiplantae; phylum Streptophyta; class Magnoliopsida; order Poales; family Poaceae; genus Triticum; species Triticum dicoccoides. The sequence goes on from NC_041388.1 coordinate 172,981,676, forward strand.
ACAGTCGCGACGAGCAAGACGTAACTCTGCTATCGGATAGTGTTCGGGAGATCGCATCCGCAGCTACTCCGACCATTAATCCGGAGCAAATCGCGCCATCTGAGAGCGAAGGGATAGACCCCACCATGGAGGCCGCACTCTCAGCGGCGATAGAGCCAGATACTGTCTTCACCCCTTTCGAGAGTCGCGTCGTCGAGCCACTGGATTTATCCCTGGCCACGGACTCCAAGCCGCTCACATCCGTGCCCGTCGAATCCGAATGGGCGCCGATCATGGAGTTCACCTCCGCGGATATCTTTCAGCACTCACCTTTCGGAGATGTGCTAAATTTATTAAAGTCTCTCTCCCTGATAGGAGAACCTTGGCCAAACTATGTCCTGCTAGAATGGGATGCGGATGACGAAGAATTTCACTGCCCACCCACCAACCACTTAGTAGCCACTGTCGATGACTTAACCGACATGCTCGACTACGACCCCGAAGACATCGATGGTATGGGCGACGATGCAGGAGACGAACCGGAACCACCGCCCGTAGGGCGCTAGACCGCTACTTCATCACATGACGTATACATGGTGGATGCACCCAGAGAGGGAAATGGCGAAGAGACAACGGAGGATGCACCCTCCAAGCAACCCAAGCGCCGATGTCAGCGGCGCCGCTCTAAGTCCTGCCATAGCAAAAACAGCGATAACAACGCAAGAGGAAATAATAGTCCACGCTACTCCAGAAGAAACGACAACTGCACCACCCCGGTGGCAGAACATGATCAAGATGCAAACTGCAAACATAGTACGGATCCAACGTCTGAACACGATGACGCCAAAGATAAGCCTCATCAATCCCCGTCTAGGGAAGAAAACAGTCCGGACGAAGATTCACGCATCATCCCAAAAACACACTTGGAGCAAGAGAACCTCCGCAGAAGGCTTATTGCCAAAGCGAGGAGCCTGAAGAAACATAAGCAAAGGCTCAATGTCGCACAAGATATGCTCAACAGCAAGTGGAACAAAGTAACAAAGTATGGTGGAAGTTACCATAAAAATAGCTGTCCAAAGCACAAGCTATTACCAGAATTCGACGATGAGGCCTTAGAGCCCATACAGTCAAAAAGTGATACGGCCAACTGGCTGGATCCACCACCCTGTGAACGCGATAGAGCGGCTAACAAAGTCGCGCATAAGTCAACACACGATCTACGTAAGAACTTGCGTCAAAAATCCGGCGCGACCAGATCTATCTATGGATCTAGGAAGCGCGCTACGGTACACAACCAATGCCGAATACTACAACCGTCCGAACACCATGGCGCATCCCAATACAGGGGTGCCGCACACCCCTTATGTTTCACTGATGAGGTGCTAGATCACGAATTCTCGGAGGGATTCAAACCGGTGAACATAGAGGCGTACGACGGAACCACAGACCCTGGAGTCTGGATAGAGGACTTCATCCTCCATATTCATATGGCTCGTGGAGACGATCTCCATGCCATTAAATACTTGCTCCTCAAGCTTAAAGAGCCAGCTCGGCACTGGCTGAAAAGCCTCCCCGAAAACTCAATAGAAGTTGGGAGGAGCTCGAGGACGCTTTTCGGGCCAATTTTCAAGGGACTTATGTCCGACCTCCGGATGCCGACGATTTAAGTCATATAATCCAACAGCCCGGAGAGTCCGCCCAAAAGCTTTCGAATAGGTTCCTCACCAAGAAGAACCAAATCGTCGACTATCCGGACGCCGAAGCCTTAGCAGCTTTTAAACACAGCGTCCGAGACGAATGGCTAGCTAGAAACCTTGGTCAAGAAAAACCGAGAACAATGGCAGCCCTAACAAGCCTCATGACCCACTTTTGCGCGGGCAAGGACAGCTGGTTGGCCTGTAGCAGCACCAGCGACCCAAGCACATCCGAAGTCAGGGATGGCAATGGTAAACCACGATGCAAAAAAAACAAGCGTCGAAATAAAGAAGGTAGCCCAGAAAACACGGTGGTAAACGCCGGATTCAGGGGCTCCCAACCAGGTCAGCGGAAAAGGCCTTTCAAAGGCAGCAGAGAAGGACAATCTATCCTAAACAAAATTCTTGACAAACTCTATGAGATTCACGGCACCCCAGACAAACCTACAAATCATACCCACCGAGAATGCTGGGTCTTCAAGCAGGCCAGTATGCTAAACGCCGAACACAAAGGGGAAGATACACCAAGCGAAGACGGGGATGAACCTCGCCAGCAAAATGCCAGAGGACAGAAAAAGTTCCCACAAGAGGTTAAAACAGTAAACGTGATCCATGTGACAAAGAGGAGAAGCAATCATGCACTCTGATGCACACATGCCATAGAGCCCGCCACCCCTAGGTTCAACACCCTAGTTGGCTTGCCCGATCACTTTTGATCATAGGGATCACGTTACAAATATCCGGCGCGAAGGACTGACGGCCTTGGTGTTAGACCCAATAATAAATGGGTACCATTTCACACGGGTCCTCATGGATGGCGGTTGTCGGTGTCAAAACCGGCGGATCTTGGGTAGGGGGTCCCGAACTGTGCGTCTAAGGCGGATGGTAACAGGAGGCAGGGGACACGATATTTTACCCAGGTTCGGGCCCTCTTAATGGAGGTAAAAACCTACGTCCTGCTTGATTTATTCTTGATGATATGAGTAGTACAAGAGTTGATATACCACGAGATCGGAGAGGCTAAACCCTAGAAGCTAGCCTATGGTATGATTGTATGTTGTCCCACGGACTAATACCCTCCGGTTTATATAGACACCGGAGGGGGCTAGTGTTACACAAGGTCGGTTACAAAGGAGAAGATATCCATATCCATATTGCTTAGCTTGCCTTCCACGCCAAGTAGAGTCCCATCCGAACACAGGACGAAGTGTTCAATCTTGTATCTTCATAGTCCAATAGTCCGGCCAAAGGATATAGTCTGGCTGTCCGGAGACCCCCTAATCCAGGACTCCCTCAGTAGCCCCTGAACCAGGCTTCAATGACGTTGAGTCCGGTGCGCAGTTATTGTCTTCGGCATTGCAAGGCGGGTTCCTCTTCTGAATACACCATAGAATGAGTTTGAATACAAAGATAGTGCCCGACCCTGCAAAATAAGTTCCACATACCACCGTAGAGAGAATAATATTTCCAAAAATCTAATCTCCAGACATGTTTTGGCCACATGACATCATGCCATGGCCCGGTGATTATTTGAACCGTTTTTCTTTAACCAGCCCCGCACATAACGCGAGGCAGTTTCTTGACACGTCTTGTCAAAGTAGAGATCGTGTCCCCCTTATTACGTGATTCTCATCAATACGGGCGTGGGTAACCCAACCACGCCATCAATTACGGCGCTTGGGGGATAAGCAAGTTTTACCACGCTAGTGGGGGCGCATAGTTTCGTCCGCCCTTATAAAGGGATAAGGTTTAACCTTCTTCTACCTACGCCTTCTTCCTCCTTTCTCATCCATTCTCACGCACTCGATCTCCAACGCCCAAGTCCACATCCTTCTCCTCAACCTTCTCCAAACATGTCCAGAGCGGGAGGGAAGTGGATGGCTTCCTCCATTACGGAGGGACACATCAAAAAGCTACACGGAGCCGGATACTTAGTCGTGAATATCGCGCATCGGCTGCCAGCTGCGGGGCAGATCGTCCCTACCCCGGAACCTCACGAGAGGGTAGTTTTCCTCCATCACTTCCTCCGCGGACTGGGGTTTCCCCTCCATCCATTCGTCCGCGGCCTTATGTTCTACTACGGGCTGGACTTTCATGATCTGGCCCCGAATTTCATCCTCAACATCTCGGTGTTCATCATCGTGTGCGGGGCTTTCCTCTGCATCCGGCCCCACTTCAGTCTGTGGTTGAAGACCTTCAATATCAAGCCGAAGGTGGTGGGCGGCCAACAAGCGGAATGCGGCGGAGCCATGGTGGGCAAGATGCCCAATGTTATATGGCTCGAAGGCTCCTTCATGGAGACCATAAAGGGGTGGCAATTGGCGTGGTTCTACATCACTGAGCCGCTCGACACCAACTGGGTGGCGGCCCCCGAGTTTCGATCTGGAATCCCCACACGGCTCACCTTCTAGAAAGAGAAGGGCATGTCCTGGGATTCATCGGTGGAGCTGGACGGACTCCATAAATGTATCCGGAATATGGCAAGCAAGAAGCTTAAGCTTGTCAACCGAGTCCAGGTCATGCTCTTCCGCCGCATCCTCCTGTGTCAGCAACGGGATTTCAACTTGTGGGAGTTCGACCCGGCCCAGCACCAGACTCTGAGCAAGCTCTTCGACACAACGCACAAGGACGTCTGGAGGGTGCTGTTCAAGGGCGCCGAGGTCCCTCCTTCTCTTACCGAGGACCGCGAATCTGGTAAGTTCTGTACATCTGGTAGGATGTTTACGTCCCATAGCGTAACCACATGCGGGGTCTGAGCTCCCATACCTTTGACAGGACTGGGTGAAGGCATCGGAGTAGATCAACTGTCCGGCCCCTCTGCCCGAAGACACTGTGGACACTCTCCTAACGGAGATGCTGACTCCGGCTCCTTACAAGGTGCCGGAGAAGACCAAGAAGAAGGCCAAGGGAACCCGAAAGATTCCCAGCGCCAGGTGGTATCAGACTCATCGTTCGATGACTCCACGACGCACTCCTCCCACGAAGACGAGGAGGAAGATGAAGATGCTCCCCCTCCAGTCGAGGGAGGCAAGAAAAGGAAGGCCGCCCCAACCGGGGGGCCGAAGGGTCCAAGAAGGGAAGGACTCTCCTTCCGGACTGCTCCACCACCACCACTGAAGGCGAAGATGAGTGGCTGCTCAGGGCCAAGCCCCTGGCGAAGTCGTAAGTATTCGGATACCAGAGTAACTCATAGCATACCTTTGCCGCACTGCTTCTCCTAAGGCCGAATATGATTATGCAGACCGCCCCGAGCCTGTATCGACGTATCTTCGTCAGACGGCTCCTTGGACTCGTCGGATATGGATAGCGATCCACTTCCGACCGCCTCCTCCCCTTTCCCTATGGACAATGCCGAGGTATTGTCACAAGAGGCGCCGAGTCGAGGGGAGATAGTCCCCGAGGCGCCTCAAGGCGACCTTCCGGACTGCGGGAGCAAAGGGAGTAAGTCTCCCGAGGGCTCCGAGTACGGCCCTCAGCCGAACACTACGCCAGAACCTCCAGTGGTTCCGGACTCGGGCAGGCGGCCTCCTTCCAAAAGGGGCAAGACGCCCGTGCCGGTGACCTCTATCCATCTAGAGGCACTGGACAACCTGCTGGGAGTGCTTCGTGGCGCTTCCATCGACGAAGAGGACCGCACTATTATGAGTGCGGTGATCAAGAAGGTTCAGTCCGCCAAGAGCGGACTGACTGAAGCCTGTGCCAGCCTTCTAACAGGCTTTGAGGTAAGTGTTTAAAATATAGGAAATATATTACCGCATAGACAGTAGCCCATGATGCTCTGTTTGGTGTTCACAAAGAAAAGCCGAACAGAGGATCAAATAATATCTGCAGGAGTCTAATATAAGTATGTCTATATGTGTATGCAGGCTTCGCTGCTGACCTCTACCGCACTGACTGCGGACGTCACCGCATTGAAGCAGGACCTCGAGGGGTCCGAGAAAGTGCTCCGCCTTGCCAGGGGTAAGTAATACCTTCTCTATAGATATGTATATACAAAATTGATGCGATTGCAAAATGACAGGATCATCATGAACTTGCCAGGGGCCATGACCGAAGTGGTGAACCTGAAGCAAGCGCTGTCCAGGTTGAAAACAAAGCGTCCCGGGAGCGCACCGAGTGGGAAAAACAAGAGGCTCGGGTGGGCGAGGTGCAGCAAGAGCTCCAAGCTGTCGTGATGAAGCACGAGGCATTGGAGCTTGACTCGAAGACGCGAGAGTCTGAGCTTGCCGCGGCCCTTGAGAGCGCAAAGAATGCCAAGGCTGAAGCCCAAAAGGCCCTCCAGGAGATCGATGTGATGAGGAAGATAGCGGCGGGTAAGGCATTCAATATGCAAAGCAATCATGTCAAAGTAAATTACTTGTTACTTACCCGAGTCCGGAGCTCTCCAGGAGCATTCGCAGATTTGCCCCGCAGTGTGTCGGATGCCGCAAGGTTTTACCAGGCCGAGGAGGGAAGCTCAACGGAGAAGCTGTTCTGGTCTCAGTATACTGGGACCGAACACCCGATGCCTTTGAGCGACCAGCTGAAGCAACTGGTCGAGCTGCACAAGGCGGCCAAACAGGCCATGAAGGGCTTTATAGTCTGGATGTGGCCTGGCGACGCCCTTCCCAATAGCTACTTCGGCCTGGTGAGGCGGCTTGTGGATGCCTGCCCACAGCTGGATGTCATAAAGCGGTCCGTCTGCATCGAGGATGCACGCCGGGCTTTCGCCCGTGCGAAGGTGCACTGGGCTAAGATGGACACCGTGAAGCTGGTGAAGGAGGGGCCGCCGGAGGGCAAGGAGCATCGCCACCCCGAGATGTATTATGAGGGTGTCCTGAAGGGTGCCCGTCTTGTAGCGGACGAGTGTGCAAATGATGTAATATTTGAATAAACTTGCTCATGTGATCCTGTATTATGAAAACTTATTTCATATGCGCTATGCAACGCTTGTTTGAATTTAAAATATTACCTTCTGTTCGGCTGTTTATCAAATCTGAGAGATGGCTAGTCGTCGTCTTCTGCCCCCATGCCATGAGTGCTGGGGTGTTCGGGATAAACCTGAGCACTCTTGTTCCCATTTTTGGGTCCTTCGAGGGAGGTGCTCAGCACAACGAACAAGGCAATCAGACTATAATCCTTTATCACTCTCACTTAGCCATAGAATTCTATAATTTTCAATTCCGGCGAATCCCCTAGTATTCGGAAGGCCGAATTTGGGGCGGTATACACGCCTTAGGCCGGACAGAGCCGACTCCTTGCTCTAAGCGGCATAAGTCTTTAGGGACTCGAAACCTCTCGAACAGCGACCAGCCTCTCGCCTTATCATGGCAGTCAGTTTTCGCTTTCTCTACTGAGGTGCTTAGCCCAGCAGAACTAGGGCACAATCGCAGTAGTTCTCCCAGTGCTACCTTAGCCGATATAGCAGAACGTAAGGTACCAAAACATGGGAGCCGGGCAAACCCAACTATTGACCCAAGACATGATTCAGAGCTGATGCATATAATGCTATAAGTTCGGGGTGCCGCACTGTCGAAAGTGTTCGAACTTCTCATGCCGTAATATGGGGTATGTTTTAAGCCCCTAGCATATTGGCCGTACCAGAGTGTACGGGTGCTGGATGTCATGAATGAACATATATATATATATATATATATATATATATATATATATATATATATATATATATATAAGAGAAGAATGCAATAAAAGTCTAGTGCTATGCATTGTTTATTCAAGAAGGTGCGTTAAAGCAAAATGATACAAGTAGTGCGTTGAGCAAAAAGTGGGACTATTTGACATGTCCCCTCCAAGGGCGGGCTGAGGAATGTTATTGAAAGCAGGTATTTCACTCATTATCAGAGACCACCTGGGAATTCCATGATACGACGTACCTTTCTGCCTCCTTGGTTGTTGTATCGTGTGTCCGGCAAACATACGGCCGGACAATGTTTCCAGAGAGTAAAGTCCTGAAAGAGAGAAAATATAATAAGGTGGGTAGCCCCTAGTGCGGTTGAGCCGCGTCTTGGGGCGTGCCATAGTCGTGCCCCCCTCCCCTCCTGTGCCCATGGTATTTTCAATGCATAATTATGTATGCGAGGCACGGATTGAGCAGATTGGCTGGGAATGGGGTGGGGGCCGCATTGCTATGCGAGCTCGGAACATGCCAGGCGGTCTTGTTGCCGATTAGTCCGGGCGAACTTGAATGTGTCCGGGTCTGGAATCGCCGAACTGGTGGATTGCCTTAAGAGGCTGCTTTGCGCTTCTGCTGCAAGGGCCGCAGTGTGCTCCTCCGTTCGGAGAGAGCGCTCTGTGTTTCCATTGACTATGATGACCCCCCGAGGTCCTGGCATCTTGAGCTTGAGGTATGCATAATGCAGTGCCTCCTTGAATCTCGCAAATGCGGTTCGCCCGAGCAGTGCATGATAGCCACTTCGGAACGGGACTATATTGAAGATTAACTCTTCACTTCGGAAGTTATCCGGGGATCCGAAGACCACTTCCAGTGTGAATGAGCCTGTGCAGTGGGCCTCTACACCTGGTATGACGCCTTTGAAGGTCGTTTTTGTGGGTTTGATCCTTGAGGGGTCTATGCCCATTTTGCGCACTGTGTTCTGATAGAGCAGGTTCAGGCTGCTGCCGCCATCCATAAGGACTCGAGTGAGGTGAAATCCGTCAATGATTGGGTCTAGGACCAGTGCGGCAAATCCGCCATGATGGATACTAGTGGGGTGGTCCCTGCGGTCGAAGGTGATCGGACAGGAGGCCCATGGGTTGAACTTTGGGGCGACTGGCTCCAACGCATACACGTCCTTGAGCGCACGCTTCCGCTCCCTCTTGGGAATGTGGGTTGCGTATATCATGTTCACCGTCTGCACTTGTGGGGGGAACCTCTTCTGTCCTCCGGTGTTCGGCTGCCGGGGCTCCTCCTCGTCATTGCTATGTGACCCCTTGTCTTTGTTTTCGGCATTTAACTTGCCGGCCTGCTTGAACACCCAACAATCCCCGTTGGTGTGGTTGGCTGGCTTGTCGGGGGTGCCGTGTATTTGACACGAGCGATCGAGTATACGGAGTGCTTATTTTGAATGGCCTTTTTCGCTGACCAGGTTTGGAGCCTTTGATTCTGGCATTGACTGCCGTATCCTCGGTATTGTTGTTGTTGATGCGGCGCTTATGTTTGTTGCGACGTCACCTGCCATTGTCGTCCTTGGTATCCGAAGTACCATGGTTCTTTGATATGTTATTAATGCGAGCGAGCTAGCTGTTCTCTACCGCATAAAAGCGGGTCATGAGTGTCGTGAGGGCTGCCATAGATTACGGCTTTTCCTGGCCAAGGTGCCGGGCGAGCCACTCGTCACGGATGTTGTGCTTAAAAGCCGCTAGGGCCTCTGCATCCGAACAGTCGATGATTTGATTTTTCTTTGTTAGGAACCGTGTCCAGAATTGTCTGGCTGATTCCTCTGGCTGCTGAATTATGTCACTCAAGTCATCGGCATCTGGTGGTCGCACATAAGTGCCCTGGATGTTGTCGAGGAATGCGGCTTCCAGATCTTCCCAACAGCCAATGGATTCTGCTGGCAGGCTGTCGAGCCAATGCCGAGCTGGTCCTTTGAGTTTGAATGGGAGGTATTTGATGGCGTGTAGATCGTCACCGCGGGCCATGTGGATGTGCAGGAGGAAGTCCTCGATCCATACCACAAGATCTGTTGTGCCGTCGTATGATTCAATATTTACGGGTTTGAAACCCTCTGGGATTTGATGATCCATTACTTCGTCTGTGAAGCATAAGGGGTGTGCGACGCCTCTGTACTGGGCTATATCGCGACGCAGCTCAAATGAGTCTTGGCCGCTATGTTCGGCCCGGCAGGACTTACTTTTACTGTATCCGGCGTGACGATTATCGTCTCGCATAGTGGTGCGCCCTCGTGATCCGTAGATCGATCTTGCATGTTTTGCTTTGTCCTCCAATACATCTCGCAGGTCTGGCGTATTTCCCCATGCCTTTTTATTTGAATGGTGTTGGGGTGCGGGCTGAGCTTTCGGCTGGAATGCCTCTTTGTTGCGGCCACGAGGTGGTCGATCAGCCGCGTCATACGCCGGGGATGTAGGTTTTGGTGCTTCCTCCTCCAGTCGAGGTAGCAACCCGCATTTTGGGTAACTCTTGGAGGGGCGTTCGAGTTTATATTCCTCAGCCGCAAGGACTTCAGTCCATTTGTCAGCTAGCAAATCTTGATCAGCTTGAAGCTGTTGTTGCTTTTTCTTAAGGCTATTTGCCGTGGCTACAAGCCGGCCCTTGAAGCGCTCTTGTTCGACGGGATCCTCAGGCACGACGAATTCGTCTTCAGAGGGAGGCATGTAATTATCATCCTCCGCCTCTCCATCTTCCGCTCTCTCAGGAGGGCTGGCTTCTCCGTCCTCCTGCTCTAAATCTTGCTGGAGGGGATTGTTGTTGTCTTCGGCACTATCCGGAGTGATATTATCTCCGGTGCCGGTATCACCGATTTTGCCTTGGCGGGACTTACAGTGGCGCCACTGACGTCGGCGCTTGGGTTGCTTCTTGGAGGGGTCATCCTCCGCTGTCTCGTCGCCATTGCCTTCTTTGGGTGTGTCCACCATGTATATATCATATGATGAGGTGGTTGTCCAGTGCCCTGTGGGCAGTGGTTCCTCTTCGCCTCCCACATCGTCGTCCATACCGTCGATGTCTTTGGAGTCAAAGTCGAGCATGTCAGTTAAGTCATCGACAGTGGCTACTAAATGGGTGGTGGGTGGGCGGCGAATTTCTTCGTCATCCGCATCCCAATCCTTCCGGACATAGTTCGGCCAGGACTCTCCTGACAAGGAGAGAGACCTTAATGAGTTCAGTATGTCGCAATTGGCTCCGAATTGTGGGTCGGAGTAGTTGTCGGTGCGATCTCCTGAACACTGTCAGATGATAGAGCTAAATCATGCTCATCGAGTCCGTGTGGCACTCGGCAGGGGCTCAAATCCGTCGAAGATCAAGTCTCCGCGAATATCAGCCGTGCAGTTTAAGCTTCCAAACCTGACCTGATGGCCAGGGGCGTAACTTTCGATCTGCTCCAGATGGCCAAGCAAGTTGGCCAGCCGTGCAAAGCCGCCGAATACAAAAATCTGTCCGGGGAGAAAAGTCTCACCCTAGACGGCATTGCTACCGATGATTTAGGGAGCCATCAAGCCTAATGGCGACGACACAGAGGAACGCTCAATGAAAGCACCAATGTCGGTGTCAAAACCGGCGGATCTCGGGTAGGGGGTCCCGAACTGTGCGTCTAAGGCGGACGGTAACAGGAGGCATGGGACACGATGTTTTACCCAGGTTCGGGCCCTCTTAATGGACGTAAAACCCTACGTCCTACTTGATTTATTCTTGATGATATGAGTAGTACAAGAGTTGATCTACCATGAGATCAGAGAGGCTAAACCCTAGAAGCTAGCCTATGGTATGATTGTATGTTGTCCTACGGACTAAAACCCTCCGGTTTATATAGACACCGGAGGGGGCTAGGGTTACAGAAGGTCGGTTACAAAGGAGGTGATATCCATATCCGTATTGCCTAGCTTGCCTTCCACGCCAAGTAGAGTCCCATCCGGACGTGGGACGAAGTCTTCAATGTTGTATCTTCATAGTCCAACAGTCCGGCCAAAGGATATAGTCCGGCTGTCCATAGACCCCCTAATCCAGGACTCCCTCAGCAGCAGTGATCTAAATATGATATATCAGGACACAGTCCGCAAAATGGGGATAGATCCGACACAAATAAACCACAGTAATACTACCTTCAAGGGAGTAATAGCAGGCCAAGAGGCCCCCTGGACGGGCTCTCTACTACTAGAGGTGCTATTCGGTTCTCCCGATAACTTCCAAAGCGAAATGTTATCTTTTCACATCGCTCCATTCCGAAGTGATTATCAAGCACTACTCGGGAGGGTGGCTTTTGCTCGTTTTAACACAATACCGCATTATGCTTTTCTCAAGCTCAAGATGCCCGGTCCACGTGGCATCATCACAGTTAGCAGAAATACCGAACGTTTTTTATGTACGGAAGAGGGCACGGCGACTCTAACAGCCACAAACTAGACAGCCTCACCAACCAGAAAAAATGGCAGGTCGTCAAGACCATGGACACGGTTAGACGAATCCAGCGTTCCACATATACATGAGATTGGTTTTCGAACCCTCATAAAACGATACCAGGGGCTTCCCGCATGTAATCAGGGCCAGCCGGCTCAACTAGGCTTCTCTTGAATTTTGATAGTTCATTGACAATAACCAATTCTTCTTTTTGGCATGGAAACTTTCACCTAAGCCCTTTCCTTTTGCAGATGACAAACGTGCTACACCCGTCCAGGACACAGCACAACGGAGACACAGGCGCAGACATGCAGCAGGGACCCGCCCAAAGGTTTCTTTTTAGATTAAGACCCTGTGTAAACCTTTTTTACTGTCTCTTGTTGCTCACATCCTCCGGATACTCCACACAACTGAGAAGGATGCTGGCATGATTGGCATGTGGCCATGCCAGAATTTTGCATGTACCTGGACATATGGGGTTTCTTATTAAGGGCATTGTTTAGCCCGGTATATGTTATAAAGACCGAACACCTTAGGGAGTGTTCAGCGTCGCGAGTTTGGCCCTATATGCATCAGCTCCGAATCATGTCTTTGGTCAAATGTTGGGTTTGCCTGGCTCCCACGTTTTGGTACCTTGCGTTCCGTTATATCGGCTAAGGTAGCACTAGGAGAACTACTGCGATTGTGCCCTGGTTCATCCGGATGAGCACCTCAGTAGAGAAAGCCGAAAACTGACTGTCATTATATAGCGAGAGACTGGTCAACCACTCGATGACTCATCGGAATCTTTAGGATTCCTCCGCATTAACGAAGGGCCCTTTCCCGGTCATGTACGTATGCGACCCATATTCAGACGAGCGCAGAAGTACCTGGGGCTATATAGTAGCCCCACTGTCAAACTCCTATGGCTAAGTGAAAGTGTTAAAGCAATATAGTCTGATTGCCTCGTTCGCTGTGCTATCACCTCCTTAACGTACCAAGACGTTGGATCAAGTGTGGATATGCATCTTTTGCGAACACCCCCGCATTATATGCGTGGGGGCGGAAGTCGACGACTACAAACTTTCAGGTTATACACAAGTATACATAAACGGCCGTACAGGAGGCATCATAGTACTTTTGGGCAAAAGTATAAATACATCCTTGATAATTTAGTAAAACATTGTTTGTACAATGGGATTGTCACTTGAAAATAATATTCTTCGAGCACTGAGCCTCTATCAAACGAGCGCCTTCAAGAACTTCTTCAAAGTAGTGCTCGACAGCCACTCGGCCTACGCCCGAACCCTGTGTCGCAACAGTGATGGCCTCCATCTCCGCCCAGTATGTCTTGACACGGGCAAAGGCCATCCGCGCACCAAATGCATGCCGATCTCTTTACAGCATCGATGCGTGGCACAACACCAAGGAATTGTTGCACTAAGCTAAAGTAGCTATTCAGCCTTGGCCCTCCCGGCCACAGGTGATCCAGAACGGACCTCATGGCAAGTCCAGACAACCTATGGAGCTCGGCCCACTTGGCCAGTCGCTCATTCAATAGCAGCGGATGGACTGGAGCATGAAACTGTGACCAAAACAGCTTTTCCACTTCAGGACCTTTCTGATCCTTGAAGTACTCGGTCGCATTAGAAGCACTTGCAGCCAAATCCATGTACGCGTCCGTAGAACTCCATAGCCGGTCCAGAGGAGCATACTTCGGATCTCCGAACTTAGTCCGCAACAAGAAGGGCTTCCGAGACACGATATCCGCAACTTGATTCAGCTCCTCCTTCGTTGCTCTAATTTTGGAGCAGGCTTCCTTGGCAGCCACCCGGGCCTTCTCCAGGTCCATCGCCTTCGCCCGATTTTCTTCTTCAAGAAGCTGGTAACGGTTAGCAACATCTTTTAACTCTACAGCCATCTTGTCTATTTTTTCCTTGCTCTCGCAATGCGCAGCCTGCTCGGCCCTTAACTCTTCGGCCACCTTTAAAGCGGCCGCATTGCTACTCCTTGCTTGCTCCTTGGGTCGGGGAAGCTCCCCCCGAAGGATCTCCATGGTGGCAGCTCCATCTGTTGTCACAACATATTAAAGATATTGGCATCATGCTACTCTTATTATGTGACGATCACCAGAAAAATCACTCACCCTGTGCCTCGTCAAGCCGCTTGTTGACAAGCACGATGTCGGCATCTGCCACATCAAGTTGCCGCTTTAGCTCAGCAAACCCATCAGTCCGGCTAGCCACCGGAGCTTCAGCCACCTGCACATAAAGGCGGTCTGGTTATTACCTGGGACTATGATCCTCTGTTTGCCGCCGTTTTTGATGACAACCAGAGTCTTAGGGGCTACCATTTGCATAGGGCATATCTAACGTATGCGGTACTGTTAAAAACATACATTATTTCACGTACCTCGAAGCCTTTCAGTAGACTCATAAAGGCTTCATGCAAACCGCTTTCAGCAGATGAAATCCTTTCAATTACCGTATCCATTAGCGTATGATGCGCTTCCGAGACGGTAGCTTCCCCAGAAGATCCTTTAGCGCGTCGGACCGCACACTGTATGGACCCTTGCTGTCGCTCTCCTTAGGAGCCGGATACTAGGGACTTCGGGCAGCCAAAGGGTTATCCTCTGGCCCTAGTGGATCCGGAGATACCCTTCGCGACGACACCTCAAGGTCGCCCGCTTCTTGAGTCGGGGTTTTCGGGGGAGGCGTTTCGCTCTCCATCATCTCTGGAAGAAGATCCCCCGAAGATGAACTCTGTCGAGAAGGGCTGCGATCCGGACTACAATTTATAAGCATCGGTTATTGTCTTCGGAAGTAAGGTAGGATGTTTTCACTATTAAGTACTTTTCGATTACTAACAGCTCGGTAGAGGGCTGATCCCTGCACGGACATTGTGCGGCAAGAATACCCTCCAAGGCAGGACCCTCTGATGAAGATTTCTTCTCCCGTTTGGAAACCTTGGTTTCCGGATCTTCAGAGGTAGTCCTCTTCCTTCCCCGGAGAGAGAGAATGTCAGATTCTTCCCTTTGATCGTCCTCCCTCGCGGAGGTGCTCATTCCCCCTGCTGGAATAAGTAGCGAGAGAGGCCCGCTTTCGCCCTCTTTATTCCCCCATCATCTTCCTTTGAGGACACTGGATAAGGCACCGGCTCGAGCATCTTGTCCAGTACCAGATTGTCCAAGCCCTCAGGAAGGGGGCCGAACACCTAATCATCATCGCCTTTGCTATCCAGTCTTGGTCAAAAGGTGGCTCTTAAGAATGATGCCATGATAAATAAAAGGACAGCAGGTTCGGCATGGGATTACTTACTTGGGCAGCTGGGCGGTTGCAGCTCAGGCCCAGGTCCTCGATGGTGTCCGGACACTCTATTTGGGGTCCGAAGAATGATTTGTACATCTCTTCGTGCGTCATGTCGAGGAAATGTTGAATAGCACGCGGTCCTTCCGGGTTGAATTCCCACATGCGGAGGGGTCGGCGTTTGCAAGGCTGGACTCGACGAACCAGCATAACTTGCATTACCATAACCAGACTGAAATCTCTCTCAAAGAGATCTCGGATACAGCTTTGCAGTATTGGCATGTCCTTGGCTGGACCCCAGCTCAGCCCCCTGCTAATCCATGACATCAGTTGCGGTGGGGGCCCGAGCGAAAGGCAGGGGTAGCTACCCACTTGGCACTTCGGGGAGCTATGACGTAAAACCACTCCTGCTGCCACAATCCGGACACCTCTGGGAAGTAACCCTCTCGCCATGGAGCATCAGCGATTTTGCTTATTAAAGCACCTCCGCACGCTGCGTGCTGCCCCTCGATCATCTTCGGCTTCACATCAAAGGTCTTGAGCCACAGGCCGAATTGAGGGGTAATGCGGAGGAAGGCCTCACATACAACAATAAATGATGAGATGCGAAGAAGGGAATCCGGGGCCAGATCGTGAAAATCCAGCCCGTAATAGAACATAAGACCCCTAACAAAGGGATCCAGAGCGAGGCCTAGTCCTCGGAGGAAGTGGGAGATGAACACAATGCTCTCGTTGGGTTCGGGAGTAGGGACGACCTGCCCTCGGGCGGGCAGCCTATGTAAAATTTTGGCGGTCAAATATCTGGCCTCTCTCAACTTCTTGATGTCCTCCTCTATGACAGAGGAAGGCATCCACCGACCTTGAAGGTTGGATCCGGACATAGTTGAAGGTCCAAAGCACCTGACCTGAGCTTGGGGTGTTGGAACTCGAGGCGGGGGAAGGATTCAATTGAGCGCGGGAGGGAAAAAAGAAAAGGCCTTGTCCCCATTATAAAGAGGGTGAATATCAGGCATCCTCCTCGTGGCCGTTTCAGACTTACTTAAGATATAGGAGTCATACCAACATGAACGGTTGGGTTACCCACGTTTGTATTGACAAGACGTGTCGAGGAAACCGCCTCGCGTTATGTGTGGAGCTGGTTAAGAAAAACGGTTCGAATAATGACCGGGCCGTGGCGTGATGTCATGCTATCAAAACGTGTCAGCAGATTAGATTTGTGGAAATATTATTCTCACTACGATGGTATGTGGAACTTATTTTGCAGGGTCGGACACTATCCTCGTATTCAAACTCTTATGTGGTGTATTCATAGGAGGAACCCACCTTGCAATGCCGAAGACAACACTGCGCGCCGGACTCATCGTCATTGAAGCCTGGTTCTGGGGCTACTGAGGGAGTCCTTGATTAGGGGGTCTCCGGACAGCCAAACTATATCCTTTGGCTGGACTATTGGACTATGAAGATACGAGATTGAAGACTTCGTCCCGTGTCCGGAAGGGACTCTACTTGGCATGGAAGGCAAGCTAGGCAATACGGATATGTATATCTCCTCCTTTCTAACCGACCTTGTGTAACCCTAGCCCCCTCCAGTGTCTATATAAACCGGAGGGTTTTAGTCCGTAGGACAACATACAACCATACCATAGGCTAGCTTCTAGGGTTTAGCCTCTTTGATCTCGTGGTAGATCAACTCTTGTAATACTCATATCATCAAGAACAATCAAGTAGGACGTAGGGTATTACCTCCATCAAGAGGGCCCGAACCTGGGTAAACTTCGTGTCCCCTGCCTCCTGTTACCATCCGCCTTAGACGCACAGTTCGGGACCCCCTACCCGAGATCCGCCGGTTTTGACACCGACAGAGAGGTAATTTATTGACATGAAAATTTCTACGGCCATATTTTCCTCTCTCATAATAATTACATGTAGGGTCATAATCAAATTCAACAATATAGCTATTACATAAAATTTTATCTTCATGATCCACATGCATGCAAAGTTGACATTCTTCCGAAGTAGTGGGACTATCATAAAATAAAGTCATGACCTCTCTGAGCCCACTTTTATCAAAAGCTTCATAAGATTGAACATTATTCAAATATGTGGGATCTAAAGTTGACACTCTTCCAAACCCACTTTCAGTATTATTGCAAACATTATTGTCAATGTCATATTCCTCATGGGGCTTAAATAAATTTTTAAGATCATAAGAAAAATCACCCCAATCATGATCATTGCAACAAGTAGAGGACATAGGAAAACTAGCATCCCCAAGCTTAGGGTTTTGCATATCGTTAACACAATTGACATTAATAGAATTTATAATAATATCATTGCAATCATGCTTTTCATTCAAGGAGCTATCGTGAATCACTTCATAAATTTCTTCTTTCAACACTTCATCACAAATTTTAGATTCACGAATTTCAAGCAAAACCTCATAAAGATAATCTTGTGCACTCAACTCACTAGCAATTGGTTATTCATAATTGGATATTTGAAAGAGATTAGCAAGGGGATGAGGATCCATAACAATAGATTTTTAGCAAGCAAAGATGCAAGCAAATAGAAGGAACATGGCAACACAAGCAAACATAAGATCGAACGGAAGAAGGGCGAAGAAAAGGGCAAATATTTTTGAAAATCATTTTAGAAGTGTAGGAGAGGAAAACGAGAGGCGGGTGGCGAATAATGTAATGTAAGAGATGAGAGTTAATGATGGGTACTAGATATGGCGCGCGTTGCCGCACCTGTCCATTTTTGTAGTAAATTGGTAGAAATTTGTGTAATTATGTGGAGACACATGCATAGCTGGATCTAATGGGCGGTTTGTCATGAAGTTGCAATTCTTGCTTAACTCCAAGTATCACTTTTTAGCATGTGGTCAACCAATTCCAAACAACTCAATTTAGAGGAAGGTAACCAGAGAAAAAATTTAAGAGGAAAAGGACCAGAATACATATATCTATGTAATGGAAACTTCTCTCAAGCTAGCTGTCTTTTTAGCATGTGGTCAACCAATTCCAAACAACTCAATTTAGAGGAAGGTAACCAGAGAAAAAATTTAAGAGGAAAAGGACCAGAATACATATATCTATGTAATGGAAACTTCTCTCAAGCTAGCTGTTGTTTCACCTGCCTATCTTGGCACACGCCATTTTTGTCACGCCATCCTGATGATGGTTGCAACATAAGAAATAGTAATTGGACTATAATTTCTTGCAAATAATACATGGCTTGCACAACCAGAACAGAAAACGTAAAATAATTTCAAAAGACAAAATGATATGCACAAACAAAGCCTTGTGGTGAACTCTTACCTATACTACTATTATCATCGATCAATGCTTTTCATTGGAGTGCTTTAAGCACAACATGTGTTGCACAATCATCAGTGATGACACATAATGGTGGTGGTTCTCTTCAGTGCCATCACATTCCTTAAATGTCCATCATGTGATGCATGCCATCTATTTTTCATGCCCCATAAATTACCATGTTATTTTTAAATAAAGCAATATCAAGCACCAACTCCAGCTTCTATAACTATACTTCAGTTTTAGCTATGGGCGGGAATAGGCGAGCACTAATGAAAGGAAGTTGTCGGTGTACAAAAAGTAGGGGCTCTCCTTTTGCACCCCTTTACTTGTGCACAGCCAGTCAGAGCCGCGCCCACGGCCACGCTAAGCAGGGCAGAGGAGGGAAGTCGGAGCACAAGACGACCAAAGCAACGCCAAGACCAGAGATGCAAAGAGAGAAAGAGGGCGAGGTGGACTCCCCCGGCAAGACCCTTGCTGGGGTGGCTTCCGCAGCCTCGGCAAGATCCTTGCCGGGGCAACTTGCCTGACGCTAGCAGAGCGCGCCACCCTTGAGCCCAAGGGGTTCCAACACCATCAACCATATTGGAACCAAGCCTCGGGAGGCACCTCCGTGGTTGCATGCAGATCTTTGTAGAGATCATAGATACACAAGATCAGATGAGAACCAGAAGGCAATGATCCTTGGCGAGATCCTTGCCAAGGAAATCCACGAGACCCGCCCAGCAAGATCCTTGCCGGGGACGACCGCAGTGCCGCAGCGAGACCCTTGCCGGGGCCTCAGCAAGACCCTTACGAGGATGCCTGTAGGCCCACAGCCAGGTCGCAGCCAGACCAGCTGGGGAAGCATCTGCGTGGCAGCACACGGCCTCTACACCAGCTCAGCAAGCACCTGCGTGGTGGCATGTAGATCTTCGTGAAGGCTCCACCACCGCACCAGCCCAGCAGCCAGCCAACGTGGCGCTACAACGCCTCGTCGGCTTGGACGCACGTCGGAGCCAGGCGAGGCGACGACAGCTGGGACGAGCTTCTTTATCGTCCCCAATAAAGCAAGAGGGGCACGTCAGCAGCGCATTAAATGTGTTTGTCCGATGATGCCAGGGGATAGACTCAGCCCCTATACACCTTTCCCCCTCCTGTGTGCCACTGTGGCGACCCCTTTTGTCTATAAGAGGAGGCCCGAGGCATACTGGAGGGAGATTCGGATCTTTTGGACTAGAGAGCCACCGTAGCTAGTTCAAGAACACAAGAACACTGAAATATACATCAAAGCAGGACTAGGGTTTTACGCATCTCCACGGCTCGAACCTGGGTAAACGATTTGTGTGCTGACCGCCAGACCCACTCTTTGCACAACCCCACGCCCGCCAACCATAGAATGGATCCCAGTGACCCCATAGGTGTCGTTTGCCACTGACATCTCTGGCGCGCCAGGTAGGTGGTGCGCAGTTGTGAAAATCCGGCCTGGTTGAAACAACGGCTTCATCATGGTCGTCACTTCAAGCAAGAAGACGATCAAACAAATGGCGTCCTCAGTGGACGCGGCGAACGCTCATGCAGCAGCAGAAAAGCTAAGTCATGCAAAACTTTGAGTAATTCCTTTTTATATATAAGGTTATTGTCCTCGATGATCTTGCCCAGTGTATGGAAAACCTGCAGGCAATGGGGCCCTACCACTATTGGCAACACCCTCGTTCTGTTTCGAGTCCGCTCAATAGTTCGAGCTGCTGCGTCGAGAACGGCAGGGTGACCTTCTACGATTAGCAACGCTCTTGTTCTGTCTTGGGTCCGCTCGATAGCTCGAGCGGCCGCGTCAAGAGCAGTGAGGTGGTTTGCCCGGTAGCAAGCATACACGGCAGACCATTGAGGATCCATCCACAAGGCGCCACCTGGGTTTTCGCGCTGGCGAACCTACCCGATTAACATAGGGTGGACATACAAAGGAGATCAAACGGGAAAATAACATGCATCATTTCGAAAGTACAGCAGGGTTATATTACATCATTTGTTGATGCGGTTCTAATGAAAGATAAAAATTGTCTTGGTCATGAACCTGCAGCAGCGATAAGAAATGGGGTGCCTAGTCCCGACACTGGCCTTGTACCCTCTGAACTCCGTCAATGCGGCCAATGACGGGCTCGATGCGCTCCTCGAGCGGCGTGGGGTCCAGGTTGTCCGGCAAGCTATCCAATGAAGCTTCGAAGCCGAGGTCAGGGTTCCAGTACGCCCTCCCGGTGAGGACCTTGGTCATGGCACCCCGGCAAAGTCTCCGGGCCTCTTCGGCCAGAGAGGCCGCCCTGTTGGAGTGGAGCCTCTCCAGGGCCCGAAGAACACCCTCGAAGAACAGATTCAGCCTGGCATTAGGACTCACATTCTGCTTCGGGACGTACCTCACGTTTGGCATCCCCATGGTAGCCAGCTGCGTGGTGATCCTGCCGGTGACATCGGCGAGGTGGCTGATCCACAGCTTCTCGCCCGCCAGGAAATCCGCATGGCTGACGGTGTCGTTCCTCTGCAGCTGCCTCTCCTCCTCCAGATCCTTGGTCAGGGTCTCCCCCCGGAACCTGACCTCAGTGAGCGTCCCCTCAAGGCCCTCCAGCTTCAGCTTCCGGTCCTTGATGGACTCGTTGGCCGTGGAGAGCAGCTCGGCCTTGGCGAGGACCATGGCTTGCACGTCAGCCAAAGTGCCTTTCGCCGCGTCCCTCTCCCCGTCAGCTCCATGATCTGCTTCTTTAGCTCGTCCCGCTCCACCTCCAGCTTGTTCACCTTGCCGGCATGGGCCTGGGCCTGAGCATTGAGGGCCTCCTCGTGCCTCTGCTCTAGCTCCCGGGTCCGTTGCACGACAAGCTCCTTGACCTCATCATCCTTGTCGCGAAGCGTCGCGGTGAGTTTCTCCTCGTGAGCGCCGAGGTCCTCCTCCTGGGAGTTCAGCTCGGCCTGGTGCTGACGCCAAGCAGCCTCCTCCTTGGTGGCCTATCGACTCTCCGCCTCCTGGGCCTTCTCGACATTGGCCTGCTTCATGACAAGCTGTAGCTTGCGCTCGGCCAGCTGGTCCTAGGCGGCCTTAAATTCCTCACAGGCCTGGTGGAACCAAGCCTGCGTCTTGGGGATGTGCCCTTCGAGGTCCGCCTCCGCCTTGTCCACCACTGCCATCCTAGACTTGGTCTTGTCTAGGCGGGCACGGTGAAGCACCTGAAGCTTGTGGAAGTTGGCGCTCATGCTCTGGAGGAGCCGCTCTTCCTGTGAACCGCCACCATCGACGCTCGGTCCATCGACAACCTCAAGCCCGGCCGCGGCAAGCACCTCGTCGTCGAACACCTCCGCCTCAACGGGCGCCCTGGTGCTCGCCGTCCATGGGAGGGGGACGAACAAGTCGTCGCCCACCTTCAGATATTTGCCCGAGCCAGAAGCGAGGGAGGAAGAAGGCTGGTCATCAACCACCTCCTCCTCAGCAGCGGTCTTGCTGGCCTCCCCGGCAGGCCCCTTGCTAGTCTCCTCGGCAGCGGCCTTGCCGGCCTCCCCGGCAGGCCCCTCGGCGGCATCCTTAGCAACGTCCTTGGTGGCCTCCTCAGCGGCGGTCTCGTCAGCCTCGGGCACGGCCTCTCTGGCGACCTCTGGATGACGGTGTCCATGTCCTCCCGGTCCGCCGAGGAAGGATCTGGGTACCAAGAAGGAAAATGAGGCAAAATCAAGATCAAAATTTCATAGAAAAAAACAAGCGGGAACGGGAGGCAAATAACTCACCTGTGCCAAGCTGGGACGAAGTGGCCCCCTCCCCACCGCATTCGGTGCCAGGATGGAGCCGCCGGCGCCCGACGCCTCCTCCTCCATCTCCTCCGTGCGCATGGGCTCGGTGCTTGGCACCCTTGCCGGGGACGCACCTTGGGGCGGCATTGTTGATGGGGGCAGCGTGTCGAGAGTGGCCCTCAGTGGCTCCTCCTGCTACCGTTCTCCTCCTGCAACCAAGGCAAGGTTAACACCAAGAAATCGTGCCTCAGCACACGTCAATGAGGAGCGAGTGATGAACCCAGGCTGGGGGCTGCGTCGGGGGCTGCTCTCCACCACCACCAGCAGCGTACTCGAGGTACCCGCCGGGGGCTAGCCGCCCGTTGAGGCCTTGGCCCTCTTCGCCACCCTCTGGGCTAGCATCTCCCTATCCCTGCGAAGATGACGACAAGTCAAGAAAAGTGGCACGGTCCAAGGGGACGGAGATGACAAAAGATGAGACACTTACTCATCCTCCGCCTCTTCTTCTGCGACCGTCCTCTTCCTCCTCGGGCTAAGAGACCGAAGGTCGAAGAAGACCTTTGTGTTGTCACCTACGGGTGGAGGGGAAGCAGGTGGAGTTCGGGGACACTTGGACGGAGAAGGGGCAGCTGCTTTCTTCTTCGCCACTGCAACCTTCACTGCCTTCCCCGCCGCCGCGGCCCTCGTCTGAGGCATGGACGCCTCCGGAGGTTTTTGCGGTTGTGCGGTCTTGCCGGGCTGGACCGGCTCACCAGAGACGGCCCGCCGTAGGACACGCCCTCTCCCCGTGGCCGGGGGCTTGATAGCCTCAGCCTCCTCCCTGGATGACTCATCGACCTCATCTTCAATGAGATGGGCATCGGTGCCGGCGCTGCTGGCCTCCCCAGCAGATTCCGCCCACTGGGAAAGCTCCTTCTCCTCTGCGGCCGCAGCGGCCTCGTCCTCCATGCCGCCAGTGCTGCTGGCCTCCTTGGCGAGCTCCGCCTCCGCTGCCCTGGCGGCGATGTAGTACAGCTCTGCCTGGGTAGTGTCCTGGATGAGCAGCGGCTCCTCGCGGACGTACTTCTCCACCAAGGTGTCAAAGAACTCCTACACCTGATCCTCCTTCGGCTCAGCCCAATTCGGGTCAAGGCCATGCGCATTGAAGTCCAGCATCATGGCAATGATGTTGGTCTGGTGAGAGTTGTTGCTCGGCGGGACCACCCCCACCGGCAACCCGAACAAAGGCCCCTTGGCGACCTTGCAGGCCTTCGCGGCCTTGCCGGCCCTCTCGGCCCTGCCGTCGCGACTCACGTTGACCTGAAACAGCCGCTGGCAGAAATGGGTGTGCCCCATCACCATGAAGTTGTGGTTCAGGCCGGGGCGAAGTCTCATGATATCAGCCGCATCGCCAAAAAGCCAGGCCGGTCTCCCCTTGTTGTGTAGTAGAGCGATTCATTGGCGGATGAAATCCGCCCCAATCATCTCCAGGGTGAGCCCGACAGCGGCGAGGCGGTGGATCCTGGTGGTGGCGACCGTGAGCCTCCCGTCCTAGGCATCGACATCGCCCCAGTCATCTCTGCTAACTGGCGCCGTCTGGCAAACTTGGCAAAATTCCTGTGGGTCCTTCTCCTCAATCCAGCACCACCGGCACCGCCACTCCTCCCACCTCTCCTTCCGAGCACCCTCCGGATATGTCCCCTTCTCAAGGGGCCTTGGGATCCAAGTGACACAACCGGATATAGCGCGTCCCTTCTGGATCTGAGGATAAAAGTAGTGGCGGAAGAGCGCCACGCTGGGAAGCACTCCGGCGAAGCCCTCACAGAGATGGGCAAAAAGAGCCATGCACGCCACGCCATTTGGAGTGAAATCCAGAAGGTGGAAACCGTAGGTGTGCATGATGTCATTGAAGAAATCAAAGAAAGGGGGGCAGAGGCCGCAGGAAAAGTAGTCGACGAAGAATGGGTACCGATTCGGGGCGGCCTTGGCGCAATCGCTGGGGATGACGCGCGTGGCCAGATGCCCCGTCGACTCTCTCCCCGTCTTGCGCCCCCAAAGGGGCCTGAAGTTGTCCCGAAGGTGGACCGCATCGACCGTCGAGTAAAGTAGGCGAGCTGCGGCCGCCATGCCGCCGACTCGCTCTCCGGCGGCTCCGTCCCCCCGGCATCCTTGGCCACTCCTTTGCCTTTGCTGGTTTTGGGTCCCATGGCAGATGCGAGAGGTTGAGGAGAAAGGGCAGCGAAAACATGGCGGTGCCGAGCGAGAGCAAGGGCTTGAGGAGGAGGAAGGAGGGGACGGCGGTTCCGAGATTGGAGAAGGCATAGAGGGTAAATGAGCAGCGCGCCCGCGGTTATTCCTTTTTACAGGGAAGGTGCGGGCCACCTCTTTTCCATATACCACGATGTGACACATGCGTGCGGAAACCGCCCCACGCATGATCCCCATGTCACGCATGACACCCCATGTCGCGCGTTCAACGCGGGTTGTGGGGAAGCGCAGCGGATGGAGAAGTTACTACGGTAAAAATCCTCCCCACCTGCCCGCGCAACGTTCTGGGCCTAGCCCAACAACGTGTAGCGCTTATGTCTGGCCCAGGCCCGGGGGCTCCTGTCAGTGTACAAAAGTAGGGGATATCATTTTGCACCCCTTTACTTGTGCACGAGCAGTCAGAGCCGCGCCCACGGCCATGCTAAGCAGGGTAGAGGAGGGAAGCCGGAGCACAAAACGACCAAAGCAACGCCAAGACCAGAGATGCAAAGAGAGCAAGAGGGTGAGGTGGACTCCCCCGGCAAGACCCTTGCCGGGGTGGCTTCCGTAGCCTCGGCAAGATCCTTGCTGGGGCAACTTGCTTGACGCGAGCAGAGCGCGCCACCCTTGAGCCCAAGGGGTTCCAACACAATAAACCATATTGGAACCAAGGCTCGGGAGGCACCTCCGTGGTGGCATGCAGATCTTTGTAGAGATCATAGATACACAAGATTAGATCAGAACCAGAAGGCGATGATCCATGGCGAGATCCTTGCCAAGGAAATCCATGAGACCCCACCGCAAGATCCTTGCCAGGGACGACCGCGGTGCCACAGCGAGACCCTTGCCGGGCCCTTGGCAAGACCCATGCCAAGGACACCTGCGGGGCCGCAGCCAGGCCTGCGTCTGCCAAGACTCCACCACCGCTCCCATACAGCTGCCAGCTCGACCAGCTGGGCAGGCATCTGCGTGGCAGTGCGCGGCCTCTACACCAACTCAGCAAGCACCTGCGTGGTGGCATGCAGATCTTCGTGAAGGCTCCACCACCGCGCCAGCCCAGCAGCCAGCCAACGCGGAGCTACAACACCTCGTCAGCTTGGACGCGCATCGGAGCTAGGTGAGGCAATGAGAACTGGGACGAGCTTCTTTACCGTCCCCAATAAAGCAAGAGGGGCACGTCGGCAGCGCATTAAATGCGTTTGTCTGACGATGCCAGGGGATAGACTCAGCCCCTATACACCTTTCCACCTCCTGTGTGCCACTATGGCGACCCCTTTTGTCTATAAAAGGAGGCCTGAGGCATACCGAAGGGGGATTTGGATCTTTTGGACTAGAGAGCCACCGCAGCTAGTTCAAGAACACAAGAACACCGAAATATACATCAAAGCAGGACTAGGGTATTACGCATCTTCGCGGCCCGAACCTAGGTAAACGATTTGTGTGCCGACCGCCAGACCTACACTTTGCACAACCCTGCACCCACCAACCGAAGAAGGGATCCTAGTGACCCCATAGGTGTCGTTTCCCACCGACAGAAGTTCATCTATTGAAGAGAGGGTAGCAGACAGTTGAAAAATCTAGTAAAAAAATTTACTTACACTTTCAGAAATAAATACACAGCCCTTCATCCTCTACATCACATTTGTTGATATAATTTGTTAAGTAACCCAAATAGTAAAGTCAATGGAGCGGAGATTTTTCTATAAAATGAAGGCGAATTTACAGTATATCTTATATGTTGCTCTATAAGCTCCGAAGACATAGTTGATGAAGTAGAAGGACATGTTCCCTCTAAATAGCAACATGCCTGTTTAATTCGATGGAGTCTCGTATTCACTCCTAAAATAACATGATTAATCTGTAGTTTGGAGGTAGTCCTCATGAGTAGTATCATCCGCAGTTATGTCACACAAGGGAATTTTTTTTTAATTCAAGATAGACCTGAATCCCCTGGTTTAACTAAAATGTTAGATGCACTTTTGAATAACAGTATGACCAACTAAATAAGTTTTCCCCTATTCACTATAAAATAAGTGGTCAAGCACCATTTGAGCAACATAAATATTTATTTGGTAAAAAAACATACTTCAGTTTGCTAGTCGTTGCAGATTTTGCAAATGGTAAAAGTTGAAGTCTTATCAAATCCCCTACAAAGTCGAAAAGATTGTCTTATGGAGAATGTGCAGTGTATCTTTTTCAGGAGAAGGAACACATAGCTGTAATAATGAGATCTACTTTCATAATTCGAATTTTCCTAGTTCTTGCATCACCTTCCAAATGGGTAAGGCGTAATCTTCTATCCAGCAGAACGGAGCTGAAATACATCAACCTAGAGAACCTGTTTAAACCAAAGTCTAAACTAGATATAATTGGGGACAGACGGGTGTAGGATTAGGAAGGAAAAAGGATCAGACTGAATTAGAGACCTAAGAATCACCCGTGGCTGTCGGACGATGGTTTGTGGAAGTGAAGTGAGTGGAGAAGGAGCAGCCCCATTGTGGGGATTATATGGGCATGTGTGAATAAATGAAAAGCATGAACATGCATTCGTAACTGACCTGCATTTATCATTAGTCGGCTCATCAATTGCTATTGAAGGGCTCTAATTAGTTTGAAATGAACCGACAGAGTTGAATCGATAGCTGCTGTCGCGTAATCCATGACCACCTATGGGACCAGGAGGCCCCTTGCTGGTTCGGCAGGGGGACGTTGCATTGCACAGAGTAGACCAGCGCAGAGCAGCACGACAGAGAGCACACAAGCAATTTACCCAGGTTCGGGCCGCCGCAAGGCATAAGACCCTACTCCTGTATTAGTGGATTGATGGTGGAATGAGGATGGTGGAACATAGTACACTTGCCCGGTAAGGGTGGCCGTGAGGCCGAAGTGACTGCACACGTATGGTGGTGTGGGTTCGTCAACTTTCCGACCTTCTAACCCCTCCTATAGGTGCCATGGGCCACCTTTATAGATTAAGGTGTCTCCACCTACAACATGGTTGTAAAGGCTAGGAAGGATTTTGGGCATACTTTATTCACTGAAGTGGTCTTTACAACTGCTTGGAATATTTGGATCTTGAGGAATGGCAAGGTTTTCAGGAATGAGAGACCCTCTTTCAGAGCCTTGAGGCACAATTTTATCCATGACATAACTTTACTTTCTCATAGGATAAAATGTAAATACAAGGATAGCCTTCTAACTTGGATCTCTAATCTCTCATAATTAGTGTTTTTTACCCTTCTTGGGTTGTAAGTATTTCTGCCTTCTTCTTTTCCTTCCTTGTAATTGACTTGTAACAGGACTCTTTTACTTTGTTGCTTTCAATAAAGAGCTGTGAGGCTGTTGTCTTGCAGTACATATTCAAAAAAACAATGGAAAAGTAGTCATTATCCACTGAAATGATAGAAAACAGTGCTATCATACCTAACTCTACGGGCTGACAGGGTGCATTAAATGCACCGCTTAGTGTCACATCAATGGTTGCCCGGCAAGGCTTGTCGGGCTATCTTGCCAGCTCCGTGCCTGTTCTCTTGACACGTCGTAGGACGGGTGTCATCTGTGGGTTTCTTATGTAGGAAATGGCTGCCATGTGGGGAATGGCTGCCACTTAAACACCTTGCGGCTTGACACCACACTGATTGATGACGCGATCATGTTGGAGTGGTTGGTGGGGTGATTCTACCCCTGCGAGCCCCGGCAAACCTTGCTGGGGTGCCTTGGTTGCCTGCTTCTGGTGGTGGCCTCGCCCCTTGCCGGACTCACCTGCCCGGCAAGGGAGGCCCTTCTCTTGTCGATATATTGCTCCTCGGGCTTGATCTTGGTCCCTCTGAACTGCATGTTGGTTCTTCGAATCTTTTGGTCCTTCAATTTCTAACTTGGGCTGGTGCTTCAATCTTGTTCCCGTGCCTGTGCACAGTCTGGGTGACAGACCCAGGGTCTGTTGCACAGACAGAAGCCCCCAAGCCTACCCTGAACGCGGTGCTGAGCGTCATAGGGGTAGGGCCTAATAAATGCATAGGCAAGGGTTGCTGAAGAGGCTGGTCTCTTGGAGTCTTCATTGCTGCTTCATTAGCCTTGATTTTGGGCCAGTTTCTTGTTTTCCCGCACGTCATGCATGACACCGCGAGGAAAATTGATTGTGGCTTGTGGATTTGCCTCCCCCCATCATCACGGGGCAGAAACCACCATCGCACTCGCCCTTCGCCCCTCATGCACCAGCCACGTGCTTTGCATGCATTGCACGCGGGAGGTGGATGCGGAAGGCACTAGGAGTAGTGCCATGATTGAGAACCAAACGTCGATGGTTGGAGCGGAGGGTCGGCCTTGGCCCTCAGAGTCACAGTGGGTGTAGAGGGGCTGCATTGGAGGGGAGGGGCGGCCATCTCTCACACGAGGAGCCAGCCCCCTGCCCCATTTCCCTATAAGAAGGGGGTCGGGGAGATGTTCCTCTGCACACACTTCTCCATCTTCTCTGCAGTTCTTCTCCCTTAGACATGGTGAGAGGCCGAGGGCGCAGTAGTGTTCTGGCGGCGGCGACGAGGGCTTCCATTCGGCAGTGCATCCCTCCCCCTCCGGAACCTGAGGCAGCGGAGCCCACCAAGGGAGCAGGGAGGAGGGGGCGAGGCCGAGGCCGCCGTGGTGCTCGAGGAGGCGGAGGGCAGGGGAGCGCCTTGGCTGCGCCCCCACCGGCGGCTCCTCCTCTGATAGAATACTGCGTCAGATACCAATCTCGAGAGTTCATCATCAGGCCGTATAAGCCCTTGTGTGGTCACCTTCGTCTAACAACTCCCTTTGCATGGGAGATGTAGCTCGAGCAACCACGTGCCCTGAGGCTGCACATGAGGGGTTGTGGGAATGGCAGCATGTTGGTTGATGTCGATTTCCCTGCCCCTCATGTGATGTATCTTCACCGTGGCTGGAAGACCTTCGGTCGTGCCCACAGCTTCTCGGAGGGGCACGTTGTTACACCCACGATGCGGCTATATCTCCCACGTGTCGGAGCACGACTTAGAGGCATAACCGCATTGTAGGCATGTCGCAAGAGGGGTAATCTTTACACATCCCATGTACTGAATAAGAAAGGGGTAAAGAGCTGGCTTACAATCGCCACTTCACACAATACATAAATATAGCATTACATCATCCAGAATACACTCAAGGTCCAACTACGGAACCACAATAAAGAGAACCCCAAATGCGATAGATCCCCGATCGCCCCGACTGGGCTCCACTACTGATCAACTGGAAACGAAACAACACAATGAACACGATCTTCATTGAGCTCCCACTCGAGCTGGGTTGCGTCACCTGCAATGGTATCATCGGCACCTGCAACTGGTTTTGGAAGTATCTGTGAGCCATGAGGACTCAACAATCTCACACCGGCGAGATCAAGACTATTTAAGCTTATGGTTAGGAAAAGGTAGTGAGGTGGAGCTGCAGCAAGCACTAGCATATATGGTGGCTAACATACGCAAATGAGAGCGAGAAGAGAAGCAAAGCACGATCGTGAACTAGAAGTGATCAAGAAGTGATCCTAAAAGCTACTTACGTTCAAGCATAACACGAGACCGTGTTCACTTCCCGGACTCCGCCGGAAAGAGATCATCACGGCTACACACGCGGTTGATGCATTTTAATTAAGTTAAGTGACAAGTTCTCTACAACCAGACATTAACAAATTCCCATCTGCCCATAACCACGGGCATGGCTTTCGAAAGTTCAAAACCCTGTAGGGGTGTCCCAACTTATCCCATCACAAGCTCACACGGTCAACGAAAGATATTCCTTCCCCTAGGACGACCCGATCAGACTCGGAATCCCGGTTACAAGACATTTCGACAATGGTAAAACAAGACCAGCAAGACCGCCCGATGTGCCGACATCCCGATAGGAGCTGCACATATCTCGTTCGTAGGGCAACACCAGATGAGCAATCCATACAACTAAAACCAACCCTCAAGTTTCCCCGAGGTGGCGCTGCAAGGGGCTCTAGTTCGGACCAACACTTAGACAAGCACTGGCCCAGGGGGTTAAAATAAAGATGACCCTCAGGAGCGCGACTCCCAACGGAAAAGTAGGTGGTGGTGAGGCAAATGGTAAAACCAAGGTTGGGCCTTGCTGGAGGAGTTTTATTCAAAGCAAACTATCAAGGGGTTCCCATTATAACCCGACCGCGTAAGGAATGCAAAATCAAGGAACATAACACCGGTATGACGGAAACTAGGGCGGAAAGAGTGGAACAAAACACCAGGCATAAGGCCGAGCCTTCCACCCTTTACCAAGTATATAGATGCATTAATTAAAATAAGAGATACTGTGATATCCCAACAATCCATGTTCCAACATGGAACAAACTCCATCTTCACCTGCGACTAACAACGCTATAACAGGGGCTGAGCAAAGCGGTAACATAGCCAAACAACGGTTTGCTAGGACAAGGTGGGTTAGAGGCTTGACATGGCAAAATGGGAGGCATGATATAGCAAGTGGTAGGTATCACGACATAGCAATAGAGCGAACAACAAGCAAACAGAGATAGAAGTCATTTCGAGGGTATGGTCATCTTGCATGAGATCCCGCAAAGAAGAAGAACGAGTCCATGAAGAAGACAAGCGGACGTAGTCGAACGAATCCTCACAAACGTGGCGTTAATGGAACTAACCCGAAGAAGCAACACCAGAAAGAAGCAAACAACATAGTAAACAACCAACACATGAACATGGCATGATGCACAATCAAGTATGATGCATGTCCAGTTTAATGATACATGGCATGGCAAAGTGCACAAACAGTCCTACAAATTAAGTGGAGCTCAATATGCAACTCTGTTGCATATTGATGAAACTCCACAGCCAAGTTATTTAGTTTGATCTCGTTTAAGTACCCAACAATATTAAATGTTGATTAACATGGCAAGAAGTGAAGCAAATGAAAACTACCTATCTAGGCAAGTTTAAATGAGGCTGGAACAACAAACAACAAGTCCGGAAACTCCTCGTGTGCATATTTTAGGTTTGATATTGTTCTGCCCTAAACCATATTTTAGAGTTGTTAAACATGCAAAGTAAAGCCACCATGTTAAACTAGGCATTTTTCTACCCCATTTACATATAAAGTTTGTTAAATTTGGAGCTACGGTTACTTAGTTATGAATTAAATCATTTTAGTAAGTTATTTAAGCATATTTAAACAAACAGCATATTAAACATTTTAAACATGGATGAAAGTGGCATATTACAAAACTAGAAGAAAAACTAAGCATTTTACATATAAAGTTTGTTTTAATCCGATGCACGGTGTATGAGATATTATATGCATGAAGTCTAAGGGGTTTTCTGCAAAAACTGCTGTCTCTGGAAAAAATAACTAAATTCATGGATCTGAAAAAAAAACCCTAAACAGGGGAACTGGGGGGCTCTCACCCATGGGCTCGGCCCAGTAGGAAGCAGAGGAGGCCGGCCGATGCAGCAGTTGGGCCGGCCTGCCTGAGGTCCTCGCGGCGCTGGATCTGGGCGTTCAACGCGGGGTCAATGCACACGGCAACGACGAAGGCAGAGCGCGGACATGGCGACGGCAAGACCTCCAGTGCGGTGGCATCGCGGGGAGCCACTGGATCCGAAGAGGAGGTGGCTGGGACGAGCAACTCCGGTCGCCGGGGCACAAAATCCGGCCAGGGTGGCGTGCTCCAACGCCAAGCGGGCGTCGACGGAGGTGGAACGAGGCGGCATGGGTCGGCACGACGTCGAGCAGGCGAGGTCGTTGGCGGAGATGCGCTAGGCGACGGGGGCAAGTGCTCGCAGGGAAGACTCCGGCGGGGAGGTGCGGCACCAGCGAGAGGCGTGAGGAGCGGGGTTCAGGCGGCGGGTAAGAAGCTGGAGCGCGGGTTCACGGCGGGCGGCCTCGGGCCCAAACCGGCCCTGGGCGGGCTCGCAATGGGCCTCTAGGGCCGCGGCGGTGGGGAGCGGTAGAGGGGACGCGTGGCATCGCGCGAGTGGGCGAGGCTAGCGGTTGCGGCGGCGTAGAGGCAATCGGGAGGCGCCAAGTGGCGGGAGCAAGGTGGCGGCACCGGATCCGAGGAAGGGGAGGGTTTAGCTGCGGCTATGAGGTAGGGGAAGGGCTAGGGATGCCCAAAAATGGCAAGGGGGCTGCTTAAATAGGGTAGGGGGTCTAGGGTTAGGGGAACTAGTCCGTTTTTGGACCATTAGATCTCGATCGGACGACTTCAGATGCGAGGAGGGGTAGGTGGGCTGCAGGTGGGCTGTGCTAGAAGGCCATGGGCTGAGAGAAGAGAAGAGAAGTGCAACCCGGCAACCGTTTTCGGAGACCGAAAACGTCCGAGGTTTGACTGGCTATACTACCCCTATAGTTAATCGTTGGGGCGTCAGACGGACTCCGAATGCGATGAAACTTGGCAGGCGGCCTACCTACACTATAATATGACCGCATGCCAACTTTCAACCCATTCCGAGAACATTTTCCGGCCACTTATAAAATAATATTTTGGACATGCCGCCGGCGCGTGCAAGTGTGTCTGGGCTCAGAACGGACAACGGACGGAACTGGGGGAACCCGGACGGATGCAAGTTCTGAAAACATGATGACGCAATGCACAAGATGACAAGATAAGATGCAACACGCAAGCGAATGACATGGCAAATACGGCGAATAACTGGGAGACACCTGGCGCATCGGTCTCGGGGCGTCACAACACTCCACCACTACGAGAGGATCTTGTCCTGAGATCTAGGATGGCACCGGAGGGAAAATGGAAGACAAAGGGAAAAGGTAAAACTAAGTTGCTTCCTTGACAAACGAGTGAAACCAAAGAACCTTGCGAGGTTGAACAAATTGAAAGAAAGAATGCAACAAAGAAGAACAAAGTTGCAAACACTCTGTTAGACAAGAGGAACAAGGAACATTACTAGAACCTTGTAGGTTGAAAGA
The DNA here is from genome assembly GCF_002162155.2 of Triticum dicoccoides. NCBI lineage: Eukaryota > Viridiplantae > Streptophyta > Magnoliopsida > Poales > Poaceae > Triticum > Triticum dicoccoides. The sequence continues at coordinate 173,014,941 of NC_041388.1, forward strand.
CATAAGAAAAAGGGTTGCAATGGACAAGAAGTACATGCAAGCGCTCCGATAGAAAACGAGATGTACAAGGAACGATAAGGATCAATTACGACAACACTCCGGTTAAAACAAGATGGAGAGGGGAAAAAGAATGATATAATTTGGGCAGCACTCCGATTGAAAATGGAAGGAATTAACAAGAACTTGACAAGATGAGAAGATACTTGATGAAATCAACAACACACTGCCTCCGGAACTATTGAAAGAATGGCACAAGGGGTAAGAACGATTTCAGACAGCACTCTGGTTGAGAAGGGATGGACAACTTCATAAGATGAGAGAACTTGAGTGAATGACACGACACTCCGGTTAAATGGATAAGCACGAAAATAACATGATCTTTGACCAAATGAGATGACGGGTGAAAATAGCAACAACATCACAAAGCCTCCGAAAGAAATGAAAGAATGCAATGAAAAGAACGGAGAAGAAAAACAACATGTTCTACCTCAAATGAATTTGAGAGAGCATCGTTAAAAAGAAGGATTGAACGGAGTTGTTGGGAAATCAAGAACAAAAAGAACAGGCTTGTTGAGGGCTTATGGAAAACATCTCAAAAACTTGAGGTGAAAACCTGCCACAAACGAAAAACAATTGCTTGCTTGAGAGCGACGGAGATATGAAAACATCTTTCATCGCGATAGTAGGAGGAAACTTAGATCATCGATAAACACCATAAATGGCAACATTCCCAATGGAAGGCTTTAGGTGAAATCTATACCAAGATAACTCCAAGGAAGAGGTGATGGGTTTAAATACCTCATTCTTTACAACTTTTGGATCATGAAACATGAAGGAAATTTGTCAAAAATGACATAACACCATCTCAAAAGATAAAGTAGAAGGAATTGCACTTCGGAATGCAAGATGAAGAATGCTTAAACTCCTCAAGACAAAACATGTATTGAGCACCATGTTTATTTTAGAGTATAGCTTGGCGGATCTTAACTCCGAGAGAAATCTTGAAGAACAATTGAAGAATGGAATGAATCCTTGACGAACCAGCATGTAGAACCTCCATGAAGAACTCCGGTAACAAAATGATGATAAAAAGAAAGAGAAGTTGAAAACACAAGGTGAAGCCTTATAGTGATTTAGATGGATCTTCATGACGATATAATTGAGAGAGCTTGGAACTCTGGGAAAAGAAAAGATGAGACAATTGAAACCAAGAATTTTTGATTAACCTCCGGAATAAGGAATTGAATTTACTTGAAGAAACAAGAATAAGAATTACATTATGCTTACCCTTCACCAATTAAATTGATGACAAGCAACGGATTTGGCATACCACTTATTCTCGTAGAAAGGATTAAGATAGATATAGCACAAACTTGAGAAGGTCTTCGACGAACCACCGGTAGGATTGAAACAACGAATAAATTAATACAAAAACGAAATAGAATTCTTGAATGGACCACTGTAAGAATTGAAAAACGAACGAAGTAAAGGGATGAATCACCGGTAAGAATTTGAAAACGAACAAAGATGCTTGGGTAAAAATTAGATACAAGAGAATGAAGAGATCACGAGCTGATTAAATAATACTTGAATGATGCACCGGTAAGATTTGGAGAACGAGAACTGAAAGCTGAGAATGAATAATTCTGAGATGATGGGCTCCGGATGATCACACTGAAAAGACTCCTGAATTGCTCCGGATTGGTGAAAAGAATTCTCACAATCGAAAACAATTATGAGAGGATAGCAAGAAGCTAGAATCACGAATCTTTGGAAGAATGGGTAAGAATTTATGTGGAGCCCTTCTTTGGTCTTCAAAATCCGAGAATGACGCCGAGAAACACCACCTTGAGTTATTGAGATACTCCGGGAGAATGAATAATGAAGGAGTTGATCCAAGGATGAAAAGAATTTGAAAGATCTTGGAGGAAGACACATGACCGATGACAATTCATTCTTACGTCAAACTTTGAAAGAATTTGAGAATAACTCCGGGAAAATTAGAAGAGTCAGGTAAGATCCTGGGAAAAGACCTATGGGTTAGGGCCCACTCAAAAGAAACACCATTGAACGATTACTTGAAAGGGAGATTGCACCTGTTGATTTAAATTGCTTCAAAGAGATAACTCCCTCGAAAGAACTTGAACGAATGCAGAGTGGAAACACGAGTCTCCTGAGATAATCTTAAGCACTCCGGAACAAATGAATAACAAGAAGTGAAAAAATACGAAGTGCACCGGTATGGAAAAAACATTTGAAACGAGGAAAAAGGATATGATCAACAAAGCTTGAAATGAATCCACCGGAGAAGAAAAAGAATGAAGAATAATGAACTTGTAGAGCATCTTCATGAGAACCACCGGGTAAGAAAATTGACTGAAAAGAACGAAGAGACTTCACATGAATAAAATGGATATTTGATTAATAAATATTAATCCTTGAAGAAAAAGGGATGGGATGGCGGGAAAACAAAGGCAGCTTGGGACGAATGAAATGAACACCGTTGAGAAGAACTGATAATTGATCTTGCTGATGTTGAAATGATCGGATCCACTTGAAGAGAAAAGCACGCCGGTTGAAAAGGATTGACATGACAATATCAATTATCATGAAGGATTAGTATTCCCATAGAAATATGAGAACACCATTTAGAAAGAGACATGGGATCAACATTTGACTTTGAAGCAACTCGAATACCACAACTGAAAAAAACAAAACAAAGGACTGGCTTGCAAAATAAGCCGGAACAAACATATGATAGAGATTTCGTCTGAAGTTTTCGTGGTGGGGCCCACACGGGCTCGATCGTACAACACCATCATGTACAAGGCAGTGCACATGACATACGAAGTGTCCCCGAGTAAGCATAGCCAAGGACTCTTTAAGACACAACGAGACCACTGTAAAACCAACCGTGGATAGGCGGACCACTAGACGTCGAACCCCAATCTCATATCATACATCTGTCAGAAAGATATCCTAGGAGCTACTTGAATTCCCACTTATAAACTCCCGAAACTTTCTGGTTATGCAATCAGGTGTTGGGGATACAGGGGAAGCATAATATCTCACTCAAAACTAACAAATCCTACATCCAGCTGTATCCATCCTTCAACACATAACCAAGAAACCTTCGGAAATCATTTACCTCAACCTTCGAAAAGCATCTGTTATACGAGTTATGGCAAAACTCCCGAACTCCCGCCCCAGTACTGGGTGGCGTCGAGGTTATCTCACCAACAACTGCATAAAGGAGATTTTCGATGTCAGCAAAAACTCAGGTATTCCAGAACTGCAATGATAAAATTGTGACGACAACACCTCGGAGCTCAACTCCCCGGGACACTGCCACAACCCCTAAATGTCAGGAGGCACCAAGAACAATGTTCTCGTCACAAAACCATCGGAACGATTCCAAGATACCCACGTGATCCTACAAAAAAATTAGTGAAATTTGAGAAGAGAAGAGTCAAAACTCTACGCCAGGAGGGCTCACCAGAGTGACGACAGGACTGAGGAGTAAAAAGAATCCTACTCTCCGATATATATAATCCTAAAAGACTCAAAACTTTTTTCTAGACTCAACAATGCCAGCGATTCGATCAAGCAGGGGGCTCCTAAGTCGAGGAAGGCTCTGATACCAACTTGTTACACCCATGATGCGGCTATATCTCCCACGTGTCGGAGCATGACTTAGAGGCATAACCGCATTGTAGGCATGTCGCAAGAGGGGTAATCTTTACACATCCCATGTACTGAGAAAAAAGGGGTAAAGAACTATCTTACAATCGCCACTTCACACAATATATAAATATAGCATTACATCATCTAGAATACAATCAAGGTCTCACTACGGAACCAAAATAAAGACAACCCCAAATGCGATAGATCCCCGATCGCCCCGACTGGGCTCCACTACTGATCAACTGGAAACGAAACAACACAACGAACACGATCTTCATCGAGCTCCCACTCGAGCTGGGTTCCGTCACCTGCACTAGTATCATCGGCACCTGCAACTGGTTTTGGAAGTATCTGTGAGCCATGAGGAGTCAGCAATCTCACACCCGCGAGATCAAGACTATTTAAGCTTATGGGTAGGAAAAGGTAGTGAGGTGGAGCTGCAGCAAGCACTAGCATATATGGTGGCTAACATACGCAAATGAGAGCGAGAAGAGAAGCAAAGCACGGTCGTGAACTAGAAGTGATCAAGAAGTGATGCTGAAAGCTACTTACGTTCAAGCATAACACGAGACCGTGTTCACTTCCTGGACTCCGCTGGAAAGAGACCATCACGGCTACACCCGCGGTTGATGCATTTTAATTAAGTTAAGTGACAAGTTCTCTACAACCGGACATTAACAAATTCCCATCTACCCATAACCACGGGCACGACTTTCTAAAGTTCAAAACCCTGCAGGGGTGTCCCAACTTAGCCCATCACAAGCTCTCACGGTCAACGAAAGATATTCCTTCCCCTAGGATGACCCGATCAGACTCGGAATCCCGGTTACAAGACATTTCGACAATGGTAAAACAAGACCAGCAAGACCGCCCGATGTGCCGACATCCCAATAGGAGCTCCACATATCTCGTTCTTAGGGCAACACCGGATGAGCAATCCGTACAACTAAAACCAGCCCTCAAGTTTCCCTGAGGTGGCGCTGCAAGGGGCTCTAGTTTGGACCAACACTTAGACAAGCACTGGCCCGGGGGGGTTAAAATAAAGATGACCCTTGGGAGCGCGACTCCCAAGGTAAAAGTAGGTGGTGGTGAGGCAAATGGTAAAACCAAGGTTGGGCCTTGCTGGAGGAGTTTTATTCAAAGCGAACTGTCAAGGGGTTCCCATTATAACCCGACCACGTAAGGAACGCAAAATCAAGGAACATACCACCGGTATGACGGAAACTAGGGCGGCAAGAGTGGAACAAAACACCAGGCATCAGGCCGAGCCTTCCACCCTTTACCAAGTATATAGATGCATTAATTAAAATAAGAGATATTGTGATATCCCAACAAATCCATGTTCCAAAATGGAATAAACTCCATCTTCACCTGCAACTAACAACGCTATAAGAGGGGCTGAGCAAAGCGGTAACATAGCCAAAAAACGGTTTGCTAGGACAAGTTGAGTTAGAGGCTAGACATGGCAAAATGGGAGGCATGATATAGCAAGTGGTAGGTATTGCGGCATAGCAATAGAGCGAACAACTAGCAAGCAAAGATAGAAGTGATTTCGAGGGTATGGTCATCTTGCCTGAGATCCCGCAAAGAAGAAGAACGAGTCCATGAAGAAGACAAGCGGACGTAGTCGAACGAATCCTCACAAACACGGCGTTAACGGAACTAACCCGAAGAAGCAACACCGGAAAGAAGCAAACAACATAGTAAACAACCAACACATGAACATGGCATGATGCACAATCAAGTATGATGCATGTCCGGTTTAATGATACATGGCATGGCAAAGTGCACAAACAATCCTACAAATTAAGTGGAGCTCAATATGCAACTCTGTTGCATATTGACGAAACTCCACAACCAAGTTATTTAGTTCGATCTCGTTTATGTACCCAACAATATTAAATGTTGATTAACATGACAAGAGGTGAAGCAAATGAAAACTACCTATCTAGGCAAGTTTAAATGAGGCTGGAACAACAAACAACAAGTCCGGAAACTCCTCGTGTGCATATTTTAGGTTTGATATTGTTCTGCCCTAAACCATATTTTAGAGTTGCTAAACATGCAAAGTAAAGCCACCGTGTTAAACTAGGCATTTTTCTACCCCATTTACATATAAAGTTTGTTAAATTTGGAGCTACGATTATTTAGTTATGAATTAAATCATTTTAGTAAGTTATTTAAGCATATTTAAACAAACAGCATATTAAACATTTTAAACATGGATGAAAGTGGCATATTACGAAACTAGACGAAAAACTAAGCATTTTACATATAAAGTTTGTTTTAATCCGATGCACGGTGTATGAGATATTATATGCATGAAGTCTAGGGGGTTTTCTACAAAAACTGCTGTCTCTGGAAAAATAACTAAATTCACGGATCTGAAAAAACCCTAAACAGGCCGAATCTGGCTGGCCCGATAGAGAACAGGGGAACTAGAGGGCTCTCACCCATGGGCTCGGCCCAGTAGGAAGCAGAGGAGGCCGGCCGAGGCAGCAGTTGAGCCGGCCTACTTGAGGTCCTCGCGGCGCTGGATCTGGGCCTTCAACGCGGGGTCAACGCGCACGACAATGATGATGGCAAAGCGTGGCCATGCCGACGGCGAGACCTCCGGCGCGGTGGCATCATGGGGAGCCACCGGATCCGAAGAGGACGTAGCTGGGATGAGCAACTCCGGTCACCGGGGCACCGGATCCGGCCAGGGCGGCGTGCTCCAGCGCCAAGCGGGCGTCGGCGGAGGTGGAACGAGGCGGCGTGGGTCGGCACGACGTTGAGCAGGCGAGGTCGCCGGCGGAGATGCGCTAGGCGGCGGGGGCAGGCGCTCGTGGGGAAGATTCCGGCAGGGAGGCACGGCACGGGCGAGAGGCGCGAGGAGCGGGGTTCAGGCGGCGGGGAAGAAGCTGGAGCGCGGGTTCACGGTGGGTGGCCTCGGGCCGAGACCGGCCCTGGGAAGGCTCGCGATGGGCCTCTAGGGCCGCGGCGGCGGGGATCGGCATGGGGGACGCGTGGCGTCGCGGGAGTGGGCGAGGCTGGCGGCTGCGGCGGCGCGGAGGCAATCGGGAGGCACCAAGTGGCGGGAGCGAGGTGGCAGCGCCGGATCCGGGGAAGGGGAGGGTTTGTCTGTGGCTATGAGGTAGAGGAAAGGCTAGTGATGCCCAAAAATGGCAAGGGGGGCTGCTTAAATAGGGTAGAGGGGTCTAGGGTTAGGGGAACTAGTCCGTTTTTGGACCATTAGATCTCGATCGGACGACTTCAGACGCGAGGAGGGGTAGGTGGGCTGCAGGTGGGCTATGCTAGAAGGCCGTGGGCTGAGAGAAGAGAAGAGAAGTGCAACACAACAACCATTTCCGGAGACCGAAAACATCCGACGTTTGACCGGCTATACTGCCGCTATAGTTAATCGTTGGGGCGTCAGACGGACACCGAATGCGATGAAACTTGGCAGGAGGCCTACCTACACTATAATAAGACCGCACGCCAACTTTCAACCCATTCCGAGAACATTTTCCGGCCACTTATAAAATAATATTTCGGACATGCCTCGGGCGCGTGCAAGTGTGTCTGTGCTCAGAACGGACAATGGACGGAACTGGGGGAACCCGGACGGATGCAAGTTTTGAAAACATGACGATGCAATGCACATGATGACAAGACAAGATGCAACATGTAAGCGAATGACATGGCAACGGCGGCGAATAACTGGGAGACACTTGGCACATCGGTCTCGGGACGTCACACACGTTCTCTAGTTCAAATTAATGGAGAGCGGATTGCTCTCCGTTAAGATCTTCGGGCGCTCAGGAGGTCGCTTAGGGTGCTACATGGAGAGCTCTACCGACGTCGAAACCTCCTCCTCGGGTGAAAGTGATGAGGAGGATAGTGACGGCGATGACGACGGCCGCGGTCGGAGGAGCGACGACTCTGACTCCGGCTGATCGTCGCCTGCGCCCTCTTCATTAGGCAGTAGCACCATCATCTCCATCTGTGTCTCCTCCCCGGCAATGTGATTTGCCGGGGAGTTGGGTGTAGAGGTGCAGATGGTGCCGCCGGGCTCCTCCAGCAGTCTTCTAGCTAGACTCCGGCAGGCTTCCTCTCGGGCTGCAGCTCCATTAGCCCTGCCGAGTCCTGCTGGCCCAGGTGACGGTGGTAGACGGGGCCGCCTTCCTCCGTGCTCTCCATCAAGGTGTTCCCTCGCGCTCCCATTCCTACTGGGCTACCCCTCCTGGAGCTCGACGGGAGCGGACTGGGCTCTGGCCCTGGCGCTCCTTCTGTCGTCCTCGCCTTCGATAGCCGTGCCTAGGAGGAGAGGGACAAGAAAGGGCATTACGGGGCACTTATCTTGTTTCAATCTTAAACTTGTAGGCAATTGCCAAATTTTAATTCGAATAATGTAATCTCTCGAGTCCATATTTGTGTTCTGTAATGCTTGTACTTGTATTAGCATATGAATGAAAAAGATGAACCTTGTCGGGAACCCGTGCATGTGTATGTCCTTGTAGAGGTGGAGCTCCTCTTTAATGAAACTAAACAAGTTTTCCCTAGTAGGGTATCCTGCAGGCACCCTCTTTGTCTGCCAGAGAGCTACTTCTTCCGGGGAACAGACAGAGGGGCCAGCCCCCTGCCAAATCCTTTTTACTAAAAGCCACTGCAACCATCCTGATTGATGCAACGTTCGAGTCATGGATGGGAGCACCTATGTTTCAAAAGAGTGACAAGAGGTGAAACTTACCTGTTTGGCTTGCCGGGGATCGCTGTGCCATGCAATCTTCCCGTCTCTTGTCGAAGCCAAGTTCACGGCAGGAACCTGCAACTTCATGTAGATGAGAATGAATGCAAGATGCGATCCTATCTATATACATATGCAAATGCTCATGAAATTCTTATGCAGTGATCTTGGTGTGCTCATGCATGCATGCAATCT
>NC_041388.1:173023789-173144705 GCF_002162155.2 Triticum dicoccoides
TCATCACCCCGGCTTCCTACAAGGTGTTACATGCAACTAAGGCAAGGCATGTGCAAAAGGGTGGCTGCTGGGCAGTGCCCGGCAGCCTCGTGCCTTACGGGTATTACTTGTGGAGATGCTCAATATTCCATGAGTTTTGCAACTGAGTGTCATCTCCGATCTCTAGACGGACTGCACCAGGTCTAGTGACTCATACCACCCAGTAAGGGCCTTCCCACTTTGGTGATAGCTTGTTTGTACCCTTGGCAGACTGAACGCGCCTAAGGACAAGGTCACCTTCCTCAAAGCACCAGGCATGAACCCTGTGGCTATGATAGCGACGCAGGCCTTGCTGGTAGCATGCATCACGCATAGCAGCCCGGAGACGGTTCTCCTCAAGTAGCACAACATCATCACGTCGGTGCTGATCTTGCGCTACTTCATCATAGGAAAGTACTCGAGGTGACCCATAAATGAGTTCTGTGGGGATACCTGCTTCTGCACCATAGACCAGGGAGAAGGGAGTCTACCCGGTAGCTCGTTTTGGTGTCGTTCTGAGGGACCAGAGAACTACCGGCAACTCCTCGAGCCACTGCATGCCGTGCTTCTATAGCGTATCAAAAGTTCTTGTCGTCCACGTAGCACTTTAGCGTTCGCCATCTCAGCTTGTCCATTGGTCCGGGGGTGTGCCACAGAGGTGAATGAGATCTTGCATTCGAGGGTACAAACATATTGCATGAAGACGTGGCTCGTGAATTGGGTGCCGTTCTCGATGATGATCCTTGCCAGAACTCCAAAACGACAGACCAATTCTGTCAAGAACTTGATAGCTGACTGAGCAGTCACCTTCCTCACGGCAGTCACTTCCGGCCACTTTGTAAACTTGTCGATAGCGACGAACAAGAATTCAAAGCCCCCGATTGCTTACGGGAAGGGGCCAAGGATATTGATCCCCCAGACCTATAATGGCCATGATAAAGGATTGTCTGAAGGTGTTGGGCAGGCAGGTGTGTTCTCTTGGAATGGAACTGGCAGGCTTCACATGTCGTGACGAGCTCGATCGCATCTTGGAGTGCTGTGGGACAATAGAATCCTTGCCGGAATGCTTTCCCAACTAATGCCCTTGATCCAATGTGTGAACCACACATTCCTCTGTGAATCTCAGCCAGCAGTTCCTTTTCATCCACCCGGCAGACACGCTTCAATTTCACACTGTTGGGCCTCCTTATATATAGAGTGTCATCGACAAACTGATATATACTAGCCCTCCGGGCTACTTTCTCAGCTTCATCTTGGTCACCGGGAAGTACTCCAGTTTGGAGGAAGTGGACGATGTGGCTTGCCCAAGTTGGAGCATGGGGCTCGGCAATGAGGACTAGCGGCACGTCCTCTGCTGCGCGAGCACCATCCTCGTTCACGGGGTCCATAGGACTGGCAGGAAGGGGTAGTCTGACATACTATGAGGAGTTGTTTCCTGCAGGGTTTCTAGTAGGAGTGGATGGTTCAACTGGGAGAGGCTTATCGTAGTCCAACTTTCTCCTTTTCCGGGCCATTGTGGCTGGTGATAGGGAGGGTTGAGAGAGCGGAGAACAAAAGTTCCTGGTTCCACGGGAAGGTTTTCCGTAGCACACTTTGACAAGTGATCAGCTATGCTATTTTCTGCATGGGGTACATGCTCTATTTGCAACCCGTCAAAGTGCTCCTCCAATCTCCTCACTTCCTCAATGTATACTTCCATTAATGGGCATTGATAATTCTTGTTGACTTGTCTCACCACAAGCTGCAAATCTCCTCGTATGATCAGCTTCTTGATTCCCAATTCTGCTGCAATTCTGAGCCCGGCAAGGAGCCCTTCATACTCAGCTGTATTGTTGGTGGCTTCTTCCCGGGCAAAGTGCATTTGGACGACGTACTTTAAGTGCTCCCCGGAGGGAGCAACAAGAAGCACGCGAGCCCCTGCACCCTGTAGGGAAAAATCACCATCAAAATACATAATCCATTCTTGGGGGGATTCCTTGCCGGGGATAGCTGTCTCTGTCACTTCCTCATCAGGGGGTGGCGTCCATTCTGCAATAAACTGTGCCAGCGCCCTACTCTGAATAGTTGATGTGCTCTTGTGACGCCCCAAGACCGGCGCTTTAGATGCCTTCCTTGGTTTCCGAGTTCCGTTGTGTCATTTGTTTTGTCGTTCATTCATCTTTATTTGTTGCATTGCATCATGTCATCATGTCATTTCATTTAAAAAAATCAACTAAATAAATTGCATAAATCTTTTGATCTATTTAAATCGAGGGAATTCACATGGCGGTTTCTCTTTAAAACATATCCTCCTAATATTTAGGGAGCTACATTAAACCATTCCATTGGCTTGGAATCACCCACAACACATATGCACCGTTCTTCAAAATTTCCTTTTATCCTTCTCAACTTCCCCTTGCCATCTCTCTCAACCCATGATCATGCATCATCACCTCCCTTCCCCTTTCTTTATTTTGCAAGTGCCATTTTCTTTCCTCCTCCATTAATGTTCATCTTCTCCCTATGTATACTAGACCCTGTCTTTTACCTCTGTGTTAAAATTCATCCCACTTGGAGTTGTTTTGGTTGGGTTCAAAAATGCATCAAGTTTGAATTTTATTTAAACTTGGTTTATTTTTCTATACCTAAAATTCCCAGAAGCAATTTATTCTAGTACTACTTAACTCCGGAGTCATGGGGATATTTTCATATCTCTCACCCCCCCTCGAATCCCTTCGTACTTTTTGCCCTTTTATTTCTGTTTGAAGAAATAGAAAAGAGGCAGAAGCAGTACCAGCAGCAGCAGCACCAGCGCAGCCCAGTCCAGCACCACCAAGCCAGCCCAGCCCGCCAACCACCTCCCACTTTGGTAATTCCACCTCCACGTAGCACATTTTTACCCTGGGCCCGCCTGTCAACCTCTCTCCCCTCACCTTTTCTTCCTCCTCTCGATTTCTCTCCTTCTCGTAGTAATAGAGGGAGGTAGTAAGCAGAAGGCCACCGTGGCCACCACGGCAGCCATGCTTCCCCTATGAAGCCAGCAGCCACGCCCTAGGGTTTCCCCTTCTCCCTCTCGTTTTCCTCCGCCGCCGCCAGCCAGGAGTGCAGCTCCTCCCCGCTCCATCTCCTCCTTGCATCCACCATGGCTGGCCCAAGCAAGAGCTTATCACCGGAGTAGGAGCATTGTCGGCCTCCCCACTGTAGACCCAGAGCACCTCAGCGCCTCCTCGAGTCTGTTCTGACACCGATCCAAGCCCGAGGACGCCTTCCCCGATGTCCTCTTCGTCCTCTACTTTGTCTTCTTCACGGACGGCAAGTCCACTGGAGTTCCTCGCCTCCTATCCATCGATATTCTGCCTCCCCGGCCACATCCACATGTCATAGGTATACAAGGTATACCCAACTCTAATCCTGATCTTTTCCATCGCGATTCGATAGCCGGAGTCGTCGCTAGATCCATGACATCTTCGTGTTCTCGGTGCTCCGAGGAGTTCTGAATTTTGTTGTGTAGTTGCAGTAGTCGCCGTGGTTCCTCGTGCTTCGCCCCTGCTTTAAATCCTCTCTAGCACACGCCGCCTTGTCGTGCCACTCCCTGCTCGCCCCGACCTCGCCGCCGCTCCTGACAGCTTCGACGATTGCCTTGTGTCGCCGCCGCCCGAGCCGAGCCATGCTCGTGCTCGAACAGGTCCTGCTACTGCTTGCCCTGCTTCTCTTTGTCACGCGTCCTCTGCACGCACGCCGCCCTTTGCTACACCTTCGCGAGCACACCTCCATGCACATGCTTCTACACATGCGACGGCCGCGCTCGACTGCGAGCTCGTGGCCCTGATGCGTCTTGCCTCGCCGCCTGCCGAGGACGAGCTCAAGCTCGTGCTCCAGCCAATCTCCTGCGGTTGATCCGCCTACAAGCGACCATCCCGCAGCTGCTCAAGCATCCAAACCTGCATGCCCGCCGCTGGTTTTTAGCCGTAGCCGCTGCTTCAGCCGTGAGCAACCGCTGGAGTTCTGCATCCTCTGTTCATCCATGGAGGTCTAGGATCGGGCCTTCAACCTATTTAAGATGTGCCATGCTCTTCACACTTACGGACACAGAACCAGCCTAACTCGTCAACCCATCGCGCCAACAGCAGGAGGTCCAGGGTTCGAGTCCCAGATGCCCCAATTTTTGCACTGTTTTTCACTCTGCACACACACTGTCGCTCGGGCCAAAGGCCGCTCCAGGATCCTGATATTCGGCCCGTTTGTCTTTTTTTATCAGTCTTGCGTTTTGCTATTTGTCTACTGCATTGCATATTTACAGAATTCCCATTGTTTTAAATTGTTTACATCAAAATATCCATGCATCCAAATGAAACATGTCATATATGCATCTTGCTCAGATTTTCATGTTCTTTAATAGTATGCAACTTCCATCCATGTTTAAAATGCTTAAATTTTTGTTTGCAATTAATTTTCTCTAAAGACATGTTAAAATGATTTATTTCATAACTAAATAACCATAGCTCCAAATTTAATAAACTTGATATGTAAATGGTGTAGAAAAATGCATAGATTAACATTGTGTACTTACTTTTCATGTTTAACAACTCTAAAATATGGTTTAGGGCAGAACAATACCAAATTCATAATATGCATATGAGGATTTTCCGGAATTGTTGTTTGTTGATCCGGCCTCATTTAAACTAGTCTAGATAGGTAGTTTTCATATGCTTCACCCCTTGCCATGTTTAATAACATTTAATATTGTTGGGTACATAACCAAGAGAGAACTAAATAAGTCATGTGGTGTTTCATCAATATGCAACTCGTTGCATATTGAGCTCCACTTAATTTGTAGTATTGTTTGTGCACTTTGCCATGCCATGCCTCATTAAACCGGACATGCATCATACTTGTGTGCACATCATGCCATGTTTATGCTTGGTTGTTTACTATGTTGCTTGCTTCTTTCCGGGTTGCTTCTCTCGTTAGGGGTTGTGAGGATTCGTTCGACTACGTCTGTTTGTCTTCTTCATGGACTCGTTCTTCTTCCTTGCAGGATTTCAGGCAAGATGACCATACCCTCGAAATCACTTCTATCTTTGCTTGCTAGTTGTTAGTTCTATTGCTATGTCGCGCTACCTACCACTTGTTATATCATGCCTCCCATATTGCCATGTCAAGCCTCTAACCCTCCTTCCTAGCAAACCATTGTTTGGCTAAGTTACCGCTTTTTCTTAGCCCCTCTTATAGCGTTGTTAGTTGCAGGTGAAGCTGAAGTTTGTTCCATGTTGGAACATGGATATGTTGGGATATCACAATATCTCTTATTTTAATTAATGCATATATATACTTGGTAAAGGGTGGAAGGCTCGGCCTAATGCCTGGTGTTTTGTTCCACTCTTACCGCCCTAGTTTCCGTGGTGTTATGTTCCTTGATTTTGCATTCCTTATGCAGTTGGGTGTTATGGGAACCCCTTGACAGTTTGCTTTGAATAAAACTCCTCCAGCAAGGGCCAACCTTGGTTTTACATTAGCCTAACAACCTATAACTTTCCCTTGTGTTTTAGCGAGCCCGAGGGTCATCTTTATTTTTAACCCCCCCCTTGGGCCAGTGCTTCTCTAAGTGTTGGTCCGAACTGGGCGATGTCCAGCGCCCCCTGGGCAACCAGGGTCTATGCCAACCCGACGTCTTGCCCATCCGGTGTGCCCTGAGAATGAGATATGTGCGACTCCTATCGGGATTGTTAGCACATCAGGCGGCTTTGCTGGTCTTATTTTACCATTGTCTAAATGTCTTGTAACCGGGATTCCGAGACTGATCGGGTCTTTTCGGGAGAAGGAATATCCTTCGTTGCCCTTGAGAGCTTGTGGTGGGCTATGGACACACCTGCAGGGTTTAAACTTTCGAAAGTTGTGCCCGCGGTTATGTGGCAGATGGGAATTAGTTAATGTCTGGTTGTAGAGAACTTGACACTTGAATTAATTAAAATACATCAACCGCGTGTGTAGCCATGATGGTCTCTTTTTGGCGGAGTCCGGGAAGTGAACACGGTCTTGTGTTATGCTTGAACGTAAGTAGTTTCAGGATCACTTCTTGACCACTTCTAGCTTCTCGACCGCTGCGTTGCTTGTCTTCTCGCTCTTATTTGCGTATGTTAGCCACCATACTTGCTTAGTGCTTGCTGCAGCTCCACCTCATTACCCTATCCTACCCATAAGCTTAAATAGTCTTGATCTCGCGGGTGTGAAATTGCTGAGTCCTCGTGACTCACAGATACTTCCAAACAGTTGCAGGTGCTGATGATACCAGTGCAGCTGGCGCAACCGAGCTCAAGTGGGAGCTCAATGAAGATCTTGATCGTTGTGTTGTGTCTTTTCCGGTTGATCAGTAGTGGTGCCCAGTTGGGACGATTGGGGATATATCATTTGGGGTTGTCTTCTTTTATTTTGGTTCCGTAGTCGGACCTTGATTGTACTCTGGATGATGTATGTTTAACTTGTTATTTGTGTGAAGTGGCGATTGTAAGCCAACTCTTTATCCCTTTCTTTTTCAGTACATGGGATTGTATGAAGATTACCCCTCTTGTGACAAAACCACCATGCGGTTATGCCTCTAAGTCATGCCTAGACACGTGAGAGATATAGCCACATCGTGGGCGTTACAAGTTGGTAATGAGAGCCATCCCCGACTTAGGAGCCCCCTACTTGATCGAATCGCTGAAGTTGTTGAGTCTAGAACAAAATGTTTTGAGTCTTAGGATTATATATATCGGAGAGTAGGATTATTTTTACTCCTCAGTCCCTTCATCACTCTGGTGAGGCCTCCTAACGTAGAAGTTTTGACTCTGCTCTCCTCAAATTTCATGAAAAAAATTAGGATCACGCGGGTATCTTGGAATCGTTCCGATAGTCTTGTGACGAGAACATTGTTCTTGGTGCCACCTGACATTTAGGAGTTGTGGCAGTGTCCTGGGAAGTTGAGCTCTGAGGTGTTGTCATCACAATTTTATCATTGCAGTTCTGGAATACCTGAGTTCGCCGACATCGGAAATCTCTTTTATGCAGTTTGGGAGTATTGCCATAACTCGTATAACGGATGCTTTTCGAAGTTAAGGTACACGATTTCTGAAGGTTTCTTTGAAGGATGGATACAGCTGGAAGTAGGAATTGTTAGTTTGGGTGAGATATTATGCTTCCCCTATATCCTGAACACATGATTGCATAACCATAAAGTTTCAGGAGTTTATAGGTGGGAATTCAAGTATCTCGTAGGATATCTTTCGAACAGATACATGATACGATATGTGATCTATCATATGTTTGTTTCTGGTTTATTTTGCAAGCCTATCCTTTGTTTTGTTTTGGTTTGTGGTATTTGAGTTGCTTCAAAGTCAAGTGTGGATTCCAAACCTTTCCTAAGCGGTGTTCTCATATTCCTATGTGAATACAAATCCTTCTTGATCTTCGAGTTTGCCATCTCAATTTCTTCTAAACCGGTGTGTTTCTCTTCAAGGGGATCCGATCATTTCAACATCCACAAGATCAACTCTAAGTTTTCTCATCAGTGTTTGTTCCATCTGCTCCAAGTTGCCTTTGTTTTCCCGCCCTCCCACCCTTTTCCTTCAAGGACTCTGATTTCTTAATCAAGTATCATGTTATTGATGGGAAGTCTCTCTGTTCTTTTCCGTGAATGTTCTTATCCGGTGATTCTTAGGAAGATACTAATGGACCTTCAAGTTCATCATTCTTCGTTCTCTTTCTTCTTCGGTGGATTCAAGTCAAGATTTGTCGATCATATCCTTTCCTCGTTTCAAATGCCTTCTCATGTCGGTGCATATCTTAATCATCCACCTCTCGCTATTCATTTGTTCCGGAGTGCTGGAGATATCTCAGAAGATTTGCCTTTCCATTCCTAGTTCGTTCAAGATATATCGAGGTTGTTATCGCATTCAAGCCATTTAATTCAAATGGTGCAATCTCTCTTCAAATTATTTCAACGGTGTTTCTCTTGAGTGGGCCCTAACCCACAGGTCTTTTCCTAGGATCTTACCTGACTCTTCTAATTTTCTCGGAGCTATTCTCAAATCTTCTAATGTTTGATGTAAGAATGAATTTTCGTCAGTCAATTGCCTTCTCCAATATCGTTTTCAAATTCTTTTCATCTTTGGCTCAACCTTTCCTCTTTTAATCATTCCGAGGTGTCTCAACAATTCTTGATGGTGTTTCTCGTTGTCATTCTCTGATTTGGAGACCGAAGAAGAGTTTCTCTTCAATCATATATGTTCTCTTGAAGATTCATGGTTCTAGCTTGTTACCATCCTCTCGTAATTGTTTTTGATTGTGGGAATTATTTTCACCCATCCGGAGCAATTCAGGAGACTTTTTAGTTTGATTCTCCGGAGCCTATCATCTCAGATTTATTCATTCTAGCTTTCAGCTCTCATTCTCCAAATCTTACCGGTGCACCATTCAAGTATTATATAGCCAGCTCACGATCTCTTCGTTCTGATGTATCCAAATCCCCTCAAGTATCTTCATTCGTTTTCCAATTCTTCCCGATGAATTGTGCCTTTTCTACTTCCATTTTCAATTCTTATGGTGGTTCGTTCAATAGTTCTCTTCCTTCGTTATCATACAGATTCATTCATTCCTTCCAATCCTACGGGCGGTTCGTTGAAGACCTTCCCAAGTGACGCTATATCTATCTTAATCCTTTCTACGAGAATAAGTAGTATGCCAAATTTGTTGCTTGTCATCAATTTAAATTGGTGAAGGATACGCATAAGGTAATTCTTATTGTTGTTTCATCTAAGTGATCTAATCTCTTCGTTCCAGAGTTGTTCATCATGTCACATTCTCGGTTCGAGATGCTTCATCTTTTTATTTTCCGGAGTTTTAAGTCTTTTTGCTTTATCTCATCACGAAGCTCCATCTAAATCATTACAAGGATTCACCTTGTGTTTTCAACTTCTCCTTCTTTTTATCATCCTTTTATTACCAGAGTTCTTCATGGAGGCTCTACATGGTGGTTCGTCAAGGATTCTTTTCATTCTTCAATTGTTCTTCAAGATTACTCTCGGAGTTAAGATTAAACACGGTGCTCAACACATGTTTTGTTTTGAGGAGTTCAATTATTCTTCATGTTGCATTCCGAAGTGCAATTCTTTCTACCGTATCATTTGAGGTGGTGTTATGTCATTCTTGACAAATTGAGTTCGTGTTTCATGATTCACATGTTGTCAACAATGAGGTATTTTAAATCTATCAATTTCTTTATGGTGTTATCTTGGAAAAATTCACATAAAGCCTTCCATTGGGAATGCTTCTATCATGGTGTTTGTCAATGATCCAAGTTTCTCCTTCTCTTCTCGGCAAAAGAGTTTTCATCTTCATGTTGCTCTCAAGCAATCAATTGTTTTCCGTAGTGGCATGTATTCACCTCTAAGTTTTGAGCTGATTCCATAAGCCCACAGCAAGCTTATTCTTACCATTGTTTTTTTCAAACAACTCCATTCAATCCTACTTTGTAAGGATGCTCTTTAAAATTCATTTATGGTAGGAGATGTTGGTTTCATTCTTCGTTCTATTCATTCCAACTATCTATATATCATTCATTGCTTCCGGAGGCTTTGTGGTGTTGCTATCTTCGATGAATCGTCTCGTTTTGCCAAGATCATGTTCTTTTCTTTTCTTTGCTTATCCATCTAACCAGAGTGTTGTGTCCTCTATTCAATTTCCTTTTATCTTATCAAGTCTTGTATTTCTTTTTAACTGGAGTGTTGTTCGAATTTGTTCTTCCTTGTTCCTTGTTTATCTCGTTTCAACCTCAGTGGTTTCAATTCCTTCTTCTCCATTGTGGTCGGCATTCATGGTTTTGCAACCTCCAAGGTTCACATGGTGTTCCTTGTTCCTCTTTCCTAATAGAAGTGTTTGCAACTTTGTTCATCTTCATTGTATTATTTCTTTCAATTTATTCAACATCACAAGGTTCTTTGGTTTCACTCATTTGTCAAAGAAGCAACTTAGTTTTACCTCTTCTCTTTCTCTTCCGTTTCTCTTCGGTGCCATCCTAGATATCAGGATGAGATCCTCTCGTAGTGGTGGAGTGTTGTGACTCCCCAAGACCGACGCTTCAGATGCCTTCTTTGGTTTCCAAGTTCCGTCGTGTGATTTGTTTTTTCATGCATTCTTCTTTGCTTGTTGCATTGCATCATGTCATCATGCCATCATGTCATTTCATTCTTTTTAAAAACTCAACTAAATAAATTGCATAGATCTTTTGATCTATTTAAATCGAGGGAATTCACATGGTGGTTTCTCTTTAAAACATAACCTCATAATATTTAGGGAGCTATATTAAACCATTCCATTGGCTTGGAATCACCCACAACACATATGCATCGTTCTTCAAAATTTCCTTTTATCCTTCTCAACATCCCCTTGCCATCTCTCTCAATCCATGATCATGCATCATCACCTCCCTTCTCCTTTCTTTATATTGCAAGTGCCATTTTCTTTCCTCCACCATAAATGTTCATCTTCTCCCTATGTATACTAGACCCTGTCTTTTACCTCTGTGTTAAAATTCATCCCATTTGGAGTTGTTTTAGTTGGGTTCAAAAATGCATCAAGTTTGGATTTTATTCAAACTTGGTTTATTTTTCTATCCCTAAAATTCCCAGAAGCAATTTATTCAAGTACTGCATAACTCCAGAGTCAAGGGGATATTTTCATATCTCTCACCACCCCCTCCAATCCCTCCGTACGTTTTTCCCTTTTATTTCTGTTTGAAGAAATAGAAAAGAGGCAGAAGCAGTACCAGCAATAGCAGCCCCAGCGCAGCCCAGTCCAGCACCACGAGGCTAGCCCAGCCCGCCAAACACCTCCCACTCTGGTAATTCCACCTCCACGTAGCACATTTTTACCCCGGGCCCGCCTGTCAACCTCTCTCCCCTCACCTTTTGAGGGAGTCCTGGATTAGGGGGTCTCCGGACAGCCGGACTATATCCTTTGACCGGACTATGAAGATACAAGATTGAAGACTTTGTCTCGTGTCCGGATGGGACTCTACTTGGCGTGGAAGGCAAGCTAGGCAATACGGATATGTATATCTCCTCCTTTGTAACCGACCTTGTGTAACCCTAATCTCTCTGGTGTCTATATAAACCGGAGGGTTTTAGTCCGTAGGACAACATACAATCATACCATAGGCTAGCTTCTAGGGTTTAGCCTCTCTGATCTCATGGTAGATCTACTCTTGTACTACCCATATCATCAATATTAATCAAGCAGGACGTAGGGTTTTACCTCCATCGGGAGGGCCCGAACCTGGGTAAAACATTATGTCCCCTGCCTCCTGTTACCATCCGGCCTAGACGCACAGTTCGGGACCCCCTACCAGAGATCCGCCGGTTTTGACACCGATATTGGTGCTTTCATTGAGAGTTCCTCTGTGCCGTCGCCAGAAGGAAGGATGTCTCGTCTCGTCTTTAAAGATGGTACTACTGTCGGGGGAGTTTTGGCTGTCGGCCAAATCTCCGGCTAGGCGGGTTCATCATGACCGCCTGTTTGGCCGCCGCGCCAACGATGAATTCTCGGGTCATCGAAAACAGCCTCCATGTCAAATCGGCACTCGCCGAACAGATGGACCCAAATGGACCTCTCCTCCTTAAACGAGCTCTTGGATCGCATCGCCGCCTTGGGAGTAGCTACGGACTATGATCGGATTGGGCTTAAACCCGATCAAAGGGAGATTAACTCTCCACCGGTCACCCATCATATTGCAGTGGTGGAGGAACAATGAGGCGACCTTTCCTCTATCCTGAGGATCAAATATGTCCGGATTCCCGAGCTCTCCAAGACGGACGCCCGTTCGCGGGAGGACAACACCCAATCCCTGAACTTAGGGTCAGGCAGCGGGCCAGGATTATCGGGTCACACCCCAGAACCGGAACTTTCAAAATTGGAAATTCCTCGGCCCCTGGATCCCAGATCAGGTGAGGGTTTGGATTCAATTCCACCCACCCACCCAAACATAAGTGATCTTTCCTGCATCAGGCAAGAGCCCCAGGAAACAGTACATCACTATTGGGCCAGATTCCTCCTTGCGAAGAACAAGGTTAAGGACTGTCGCGAGGAAGACACAATCCTATTTTTCTGCAATAATTGCACGGACAAGGGAATCCTTAACGCCATAAATCGCCGTGAGATAACACGCTTCGCTGAATTAGCGTCCATAGTACGAAAGTACTGTGCGATGGAAAGTGCCTAGAAAACCGAAGTAAACTTTTGGGATAATCCGGCCCTGAATACAAACCTAGTCCGAAACAAAAGGGTGCATTATCACAATACACCTGGGTCAACTACCAAAAATCAAAAACCCTCTACAGGGTATGGAACCGTACTGGAAGGATGGCTCAACGGACCCTGCAAAATTCATAGTACAGCGGATACAATACCAACACACAGCCTTAGAGCATGTTGGATACTCCGACAGGTGGCCAAAAGTGGTGAGGATCTTCTTATCCCACATACCACGTAGCACCATCCAGTGGATAACAATACAGTGTTAACAGTGTTCGAGACCTTTGCGTCAAATAACAGGCGCAAGCGAAAACTCCGCAGCATGGCCGAAATCTGCCACGTAGCAGCAACAAATCCATGGAGTGACACGACTATTACCTTCAATGCCAGTGATGAACCCAAATTCCAAACAGCTCGAGCACCAGCCGCACTGGTCCTCAGTCCAATTGTGGACGGCTTTCGACTCACCAAAGTACTCATGGACGGCGGCAGCGGATTAAACCTCATCTATGAGGAAACCCTTGAAAAGATGGAAATAGACTAGAACCGCATCGAGCAAAGTAGCACAATCTTTAGAGGAATTATCCCCAGTCGGGAAGCACACTGTGCTGGTAAAATCACACTAGATGTGGTATTCGGCACGCCGGATAATTACAGGTCCGAAGAAATTAAATTCCAAGTGGCCTCGTTCAGCACTAGTTATCACGCTCTTTTAGGACGGGAGGCATTCACAATCTTCCAAGTCGTACCCCATTACCGGTACATGAAGCTCAAAATGCCCGGGCCCAACGGAATCATCACTCTTGCCAGCGATTCGGACACAGCACTCCGCGCCGAAAACAAAACAGCCGCATTGGCCCTCGAGGCACTATCTGAAGCCCTCGAGGCCGAGGAATTAACTACACTACGCTCCACAGTGGACAGGGACGATGTGATACTTGACAAGAGATCCAAGTCCACCTCTTTTAAACCAGCGTATGAAATAGTCAAATTCCAAGTCCACCCAACGGACCCTACAAAAACAGCCTCCATCGGGGCACAACTAAGCCCCGCTGTGGATGCCGCACTACGAGAGTTCCTGCGCGAGAACTGGGACATATTCCCCCGGCATCCCTCAAACATGCCAGGAATCCCACGTAGGCTGGCCGAACATAGCCTCAATATCCTAAAGGGATTCAAGCTGGTCAAGCAAGCTCTTCGGCGTTTCTCTGAACCTAAGAGACAAGCCATGGGAGAGGAACTAGCCAAGTTATTGGAGGCCGGATTCATCAAAGAAATAAAACACCCGGACTGTCTAGCAAACCTAGTGATGGTACCAAAGAAGGACAAATCTTGGCGCCTTTGTGTCGACTTTAAAGACCTCAATAAAGCTTGCCCAAAGGATCCCTTCCCCCTCCCACGCATCGATCAAATCATTGATGCTACTGCAGGACACGAGTCATTGTGTTTCCTCGATGCATACTCCGGTTACCACCAAATCAAGATGGTGGAGTCCGACCAAGCCGCAACGGCATTCATCACACCATACGGTCCCTTCTGTTTTAACACAATGCCTTTTGGGCTCAAAAACGCCAGCGCAACATATCAGCGCATGATTCAGACATGTCTGGAGAAACAAATCGGCAAAACAGTAGAGGCATACGTAGACGATGTGGTCGTCAAAACCAAATATGTTGACTCTTTGATAGACGACTTGAGGCTCACATTCGACAACCTCCGAACATATGACATCAAGCTCAATCCGAGAAAATGCGTTTTCGGGGTACCAGCCGGAAAGCTCCTGGGATTCATTGTCTCCAGTAGAGGTATTGAAGCTAATCCGGCCAAAATCCGAGCATTGTCACAGTTGGCTACCCAACAGACCTCAAACAAATCCAGAAGCTAACTGGATGCGTGGCGGCTCTAAGCCGCTTCATCTCCCGCTTGGGAGAAAAGGCTTTACCCCTTTATCGCCTCCTTCGGCGCACCGAACACTTTGAGTGGTCGGATGCGGCCACTGCTGGATTGGAAGAAATAAAGACCATTCTGGCAACCAACCCGATCCTGGCCACACCAAACATCGGCGAACCAACGATGTTGTACATTGCGGCAACTCATCAAGTTGTAAGCGCGGTGCTCGTTGTCGAATGGGAAGCGGACGGACACAAATTCCCTCTTCAAAAGCCGGTATACTATGTATCCACTGTCCTCACTCCATGCAAATCACGGTACCCGCATTACCAAAAAATAGCATATGCGGTATTCATGGCATCGCGAAAACTGTGACACTACTTTCAGGAGTGTTCGATTATAGTAGACTCAGAAGTGCCACTTAATGATATTATCAACAACCGCGACGCTACGGGCCGGATTGCCAAATGGGCCATTGAGCTCCTCCCATTCGACATAACATACAAACCTCGCCGAGCCATTAAATCGCAAGTACTGGCTGACTTCGTCGCCGAATGGACGGAGGCCGAACTCCCTAAAGAGTACGGCGCATACTCCAATTGGATCATGCACTTCGACAGTTCTAAAATGCTGACCGGTCTAGGGGTTGGCGTCGTCCTGACGTCCCCAACCGGAGATACCGTTCGGTACATAAGGCAAATGTTGTATACATATTCCAACAATGCAGCCGAATATGAAGCTCTGTTGCATGGTCTTCGGATGGCAATCTCCATGGGCATTCAACGCCTGGAGGTGCGTGGGGATTCAAACCCCGCGATATCCCAAATAAACGGAGATTTCGACGCCAAGGATCCGAAAATGTCGGCCTATCAAAATGTCGTCCTAAAAATTTCAGCTCGGTTCGAGGGACTCGAATTTCACCATGTGGCTTGGGAAAACAATCAGGCGGCAGATATCCTCGCCCGCATCGGCGCAAAACATGATGCGATCCCCCCCCAACATATTTCTGGAAAGGATCTTCAAGCCATCCGTAGCATGGGAAGGGGACACCGGTAACAACAGTCCGGACACGGCCAAAATACCCGATACCAAACTCTCTGACACAATCGGAGGCTCCGCCACCGAAATAACACCTTCAGCCCATGAAATAATGGCCATTATTGCCCCGTGGACAGAATCATTCCTAGCCTACCTAACTAGATAGGAACTTCCAGAGGACCAAAATGAGGCACGCTGCATAGTGCGGCGATCCAAGGCCTATAGGGTCCATGAGGGAGAATTGTACAAGAAAAGCACTACCGGAGTGCTTCAAAGGTGCATCTCCGAAGAGGAAGGGCGGAATCTTTTGGCAGAAATTCACGCCGGACTCGGCGGTCATCACGCCGCAGCTCAGGCTCTTGTAAGCAAGGCCTTCCGTACATGATTCTATTGGCCAACGGCCCGAGCAGATGCACTAGACTTGGTCCAACGTTGCGCCGGTTGCCAGCTCTTTGCAAATCAAAGCCACATGCCACCAACCGCCCTCCAAACAATCCCCATTACATGGCCCTTTGCGGTTTGGGGGCTTGACATGGTTGGACCCCTTAAAGGGGGAACCCACAAGAAAAAATACTTATTGGTCATGGTGGATAAATTCACCAAATGGATAGAGGCCAAACCGGTTAAAACAGCTGAATCCGGACCGGTGATAGATTTCATATCCGGGGTTGTACACCGTTATGGTGTCCCCCACAGCATCATCACTGATAATGGCACGAACTTCACGGCCGACGAGGTAAAACTCTGGTGCAGCAAAATGGGCATCAAGATCGATTATGCCTCAGTCTATCACCCACAAACCAACAGTCAAGTCGAGCGAGCAAATGGTCTTATAATGAGTGGCATTAAACCTAGATTAGTGCGTTCCTTAACGGAGTCTAACATGCACTGGGTAGAGGAGCTCGACTCCGTACTCTGGGGGCTGTGGACCACGCCGAATCGTAGTACCGGATATACACCCTTCTTTATGGTGTACGGCGCAGAGGCAGTCTTGCCCTGTGACATAATTCATGACTCACCTAGAGTGCGCATGTACGAAGAAAGAGAAACCAAGCTCGATCGGCAGGATAGTCTGGACACCTTGGAGGAGGAGCGCGACGTAGCCAAAGCCCGTTCCGCATTTTACCAGCAACAGGGTCGCAGATACCAAAGCAGAGAAGTACGGGCCAAAACTTATAACGTTGGCGAACTAGTTCTACGCCTGCCGGATAAGAAAAAGAACAAGCTCGAGCCCAAATGGGAAGGTCCCTTCATTATTGACCAAGTTTTGACTGGTGGAGCGTACCGACTGCGGGATGCATCGACTAGTCGACTCAAGCCGAACCCATGGAACGCGGCCAGGCTCCGAAGATTCTACGCCTAGCACCGTACTCTATGTTAGTCCCCTCCCTTCGTCCATTTTTTCACAAATACATTATCTGTCTTGTTTTCCTTTCTTTCTTTCTTGTCTTATTTCTCTAGGCCTTCAAGGGTCATCTTATGCCCTGTTTGCACATTACAGATGCGCTAGCCGCACTCTTCATACCTGGGGGCTTCCTTCACAGAAGCTTAAATTATTTATCCGGGCTTCATGCCTAACACATGTGTTCTACTTCCACATGTACCGTTTTTCACCATTATATGCATCGATATGACTTAAGTTTTGGCCAAGCTGGGTTGCCTGGCTCTTGTATTTATGCCCTATGTTCCCGTTAATTCGGCTAGGGCATAAGGGGAGCACCTCTACGATTGTTACTACCAGGTCAGCCGGATGTGTACCTCAGACTGGGTGAATCCGAAAGCTAGCGTTCTTAAGGGAATATTCGGTCCATGAACAAAAGATGACTTTTATTTATTATCCATATCTGCCCCTAGATGTTTTTTCTGCATTTCTTATCGCAGTCCGGACATGCACTTTAGGGCATGCTTACCCAGGGAAAGGAAACCTTAACGGAACTATTCTCCCTGGAAGATGTTTCTTACTACCCATGTAATATAACATAACTAGTTGGGCACTTGTCTGATAAAGCACTAATGACCCCTACGCCTAGTCTCCACGCATACCCCAGTTCTTATATAACTAAGTAGGTATTCGGATTCACTCCGGACTATCGGGCCCGGAGGTTGAAGCGAAAAGGTCCGCAACGACAAATGATCTACAATCCGGCTAGAAGGCATTATA
The DNA here is from genome assembly GCF_002162155.2 of Triticum dicoccoides. Taxonomy (NCBI): domain Eukaryota; kingdom Viridiplantae; phylum Streptophyta; class Magnoliopsida; order Poales; family Poaceae; genus Triticum; species Triticum dicoccoides. Next base: position 173,041,161 of record NC_041388.1, read on the forward strand.
CATGTCACTTTAATTACATAGTCATGCAGACTGACTAAACTCCTCTTCTATACCATCCAACAGGCGGTCTAGCTTACAATCCTGTTGGGAATACTTTGCGGCTAATTCTACTTGCCCATAAACTAAGCTAACGGGAATCTCTTTTTCGTCGGGCCCCATAGGTCCGACCTCGGCCATGTGATTTGGGTCTGCCTTGGTATACCGAGTCTTCACCATGGACCAGGCCCCTCTGGCACCCTGTCGGCAGGCCGATATCTTCCATAATCGGAGGCGCTGCCGTGCTCCCTTGAGCTTCTCCGTAAGCTCTGCAACGCCCTTTGGCAAGGAGACAGATGGCCACAAAGCCTGGGCAACACCTTGCATCACTTGCCGAACTTGTTCGTGTAGATGTGACAGCTCGGACAGAAGATCACCCGTAGACCTGGGCATTTCCTCCGCGGGACGACCCGTCAGCATACCTACAGACATAACATTGTTAGTCGACTTCTTCGCTGAACTCCTTTAGTAGGATTCGTTCAAGCACTTACTAAAAATGTCGCGCCGAAGCCGCTTATTCTCCTTCTCGGAGTCCGCAGGCTAGCACCGAACATCTTTTAGTTCAACATTCAGCTTAACATTGGCATCTTGGAGACTGTTTTTCTCCAGCACAACCTTACTCAGCACGCGTTTGCCAGTCTCTAGCTGTCACATAACATGCTGGTCCCCCGGACTTTCTCTAGACTCATCTGCAGAATCAATTGTTAGACCTGCAGACACGCCGCACACTATATGGTAACCACCATTCTTTAAAGTAAATATTACCAGTGGCAGGCTTTTTCTGTTCCTGCAATGCGGCAAGAGCGGCCCCCAGTTGGGTCTTGCATTCCTCCAGCTCCTGGGACAGCCTAGTATTCTTCTCTGTAAGAACCTGGACATTATAGATGATCCTTAAATTAGTTCTGCTAACCGCTTCAAGTCTCAGGGGCTACTGATACATATAAATTATCAGATTTACTCACCCGTACATCCTTTACATACTGATCCGTGGCTCTGGCTAGACCATCTTGAGTAGCACGGAGGTACGCCTCTCTAGAATTGAAGGCATCGAATGCCTCTAGTGAGAAACAAGCGTCGCGGAGTACGGCCCGGCGGCGCCTATGATTCATGCCGCTTTCCACTTTTGAGTTTGTGGCAGACAATCTATCTGCATCATCTATCGGGGGATTATCCGGCGCCTGCCCCATATCGCCTTCTGCCTCTATGTCTCGTCCTGGCACCCGACTAGTGGAAGCTTGATTGGCAGCATCGCCGGACATATTCCGGCGAGCGTTCTTTCTGTTAAAGAAACGCGGGCGTCATTACATTTTGAGAAAGGTGACAACCACGGAGCAGGGTTTTTCCTATACCTTTGCGCCGGCGTCTCCGTCCTGACCGCCTTCCTTTTTGGCCTGCCTGGCCTCGGCACCTCTTGTTGACGAGTTGTCGCGGGTTCGGCAGGGCGTCCCGAATGCCTTCCTTGTAAAAGATGCCATGTATATATGGTGGGTGAAGAGCCTAAAAGGGGATCGTAGTTTTGGAGTTGGGACGTTTTGATTTTTCTCACCTGCGATGCAGGGAGCAGTCCAGGATAGTCGGCCATAATGGCCACCGAGGCATCGTCGCAGCTTAACTGATAGAACTGTCGGTCTATCAGTTCCACGGAGATAGCCGGATCTTCTTCGAGTCCGGAGTCGATGGCCCGGTCAGGGTCCTCTGGTTGTGGAGAAGGGCTGCTGACCTCCTTTATGGCTTTTCGTAGTTCCTGCCGCAAGGTGGCAAGGTGAATAATTACGACTAAGAATGCAAGAAAAAGGGAGCGGGGAAATAGAACTTACCCATCTTGGAGGATTGTACATAGAGAATCCATCACGTGGCTTGATGCGGGTGAACTCCTCTTCCTCGCCCTTGAACAGTTCGGACAGAATCTTTGCTAGAGCGGCAGCATTGTCCGGACCCTTACGCCCGCAGCGGGTGGCGTCATCCGCCCCGTTATAACACCACAATGGGTGCCCACGATATTGGAGTGGCTGCACTCCCCGCATTATGCAAATCGACATAACTTTGATTATTGTCAAGGGGCTCCCTGGGCGCCAACTTCGGCGCTTCTTCAGAGGAGCATTGTTGAACTCAGGTAGACCCCGCCGAACAGGGTCCGTAAGAGGGACGTCCTCCACATAAAACCATTCCGAAGGCCAGTCTTCGGACGGCTTCTTCGGGGTACCAGATAGGTATCCGGTATCGGTGATGCGCCATATTTCGGCTCCGCCCACTTGATAAAGTGATTCCCTCTGTGTGCGAGGGACAAGGCAGAATAGCCTTTTCCACAGCTCGAAGTGAGCCTCGCAGCCCAGGAACAACTCGCAGAGAGCAACATAGCCGGTGAAGTGTAGGATGGAGGCAGGGGTGAGATTGTGTAGTTGGAGGTCGTACAACTCCTGGAGCCCGCGGAGGAACGGATGGATTGGGAATCCGAGTCCCCTTAGTAAGTAAGGAACAAGGCAAACCCGTTCCCCCATGGAGGGACAGGGAAAGTTCTCCGCTTGCTCCCCGCCATTTTAGGTGGCGAGCCCGGCTCGTACGGGCACCATGTACGCCGGAGGGAGAAATCCCTTAGTCTGCAGCTCGACTAATCGACTATGTGGGACTGAACACCTCTCCCAATCACCGGCCTTAGGGCTACGGGGGAGGGAGGAGGAGCTGCGGAGGTCGGCCATGCTGGAATGGATTTTTCCGAAGCATGCTCTGATGAATTCTCGCTGGGGGAGGATGATATGGATTGGATATAAGAATCCCCATCCCTTTAATAGACAATTATTTATCTGGCTAGGGGAGCGAATGTAAAAACGCCCTCGCGCCTCGTATTCATTCGACGCGTGGGAGATAACCCTTATTGGGCACAGAAGCCAAGAGGTTCAACATTTATGGAGCCGGACACCGCTTACGAACACTTGAAAGTTGGAGAAGAACTTGCCTTGCAATGCCGAAGACAACACTGCGCGCCGGACTCATCGTCATTGAAGCCTGGTTCGGGGCTACTGAGGGAGTCCTGGATTAGGGGGTCTCCGGACAGCCGGACTATATCCTTTGACCGGACTATGAAGATACAAGATTGAAGACTTCGTCTCGTGTCCGGATGGGACTCTACTTGGCGTGGAAGGCAAGCTAGGCAATACGGATATGTATATCTCCTCCTTTGTAACCGACCTTGTGTAACCCTAATCTCTCTGGTGTCTATATAAACTGGAGGGTTTTAGTCCGTAGGACAACATACAATCATACCATAGGCTAGCTTCTAGGGTTTAGCCTCTCTGATCTCGTGGTGGATCTACTCTTGTACTACCCATATCATCAATATTAATCAAGCAGGACGTAGGGTTTTACCTCCATCAAGAGGGACCGAACCTGGGCAAAACATTGTGTCCCCTGCCTCCTGTTACCATCCATCCTAGACGTACAGTGCGGGACCCCCTACCCGAGATCCGCCGGCTTTGACAACGACACCTTTTCTCCTTCTCTCGATTTCTCTCCTTCTCATAGTAAAAGAGGGAGGTAGCAAGCACAAGGCCACCGTGGCCACCATGGCGCCCATGTTTCCCCTATAAAGCCAGCAGCCATGCCCTAGGGTTTCCCCTTATTCCTCTCATTTTTCTCCGCTGCCGCCAGCCAGGAGGGCAGCTCCTCCCCACTCCATCTCCTCCATGAAGCCACCATGGCCGGCCCGAGCAAGAGCTCACACCAGAGTAGGAGCATCACCGGCCTCCCCATTGTCGACCCAGAGCACCTCTGCGCCTCCCCGAGTCTGTTCTGATGCCGACCCGAGCCTGAGGACAACTTCCCCGACGACCTGTTCGTCCTCTACTTCATCTTGTTCAGGGACAGCAAGTCCATCGGAGTTCCTCGCCTCCTATCTGTCGATATTCTGCGTCCTGGCCGCATCCTCATGTCACATGTATACTAGGTATACCCAACTCGAATCCTACTCTTTTCCATCGTGATTCGATCACCAGAGTCATCGCTAGATCCATGACATCTTCTTGTTCTAGGTGCTCCGACGAGTTCTGAATTTTGTTGTGTAGTTGCAGTAGTCGACGTGGTTCCTCGCGCTTCTCCCCCGCTCTGAATCCTCTCTAGCACACGCCGCCTTGTCATGCCACTCCTTGATCGCCCCGACCTCGCCACCGCTCCAGGCAGCTTCGATGATTGCCTCGCATCGCCGTCGCCCGAGCCGAGCTATGCTTGTGCTCAAATAGGTCCTGCTGCTGCTTGCCTGCTTCTCTTTGCCGCGCGTCCTCTGCACACGCGCTGCCCTTTGCTGCACCTTCGCGGGCACACCTCCATGCACATGCTTCTACACATGCGCACAGCCACGCTCGACTACGAGCCCATGGCACTACTGCATCTTGCCTCACCGCCATGCCCGGGACGAGCTCAAGCTCGTGCTCTAGCCAATCTCCTGCAGCTGATCCGCCTGCACGCGACCATCCCGCAGCTGCTCAAGCATCCAAACCTGCATGCCCGCCGCTGGTTTTTAGCCGTAGCCGCCGCTGCTTCTAGCTGCGAGCATCCTCTGTTCATCCATGGAGGTCCAGGATCGGGCCTTCAAACTATTTAAGATGTGCCATGCTCTTCAGTTTCACGAACACACAACTAGCCCGACTGGTCAACCCATCGCGCCAACATCACGAGGTCCTGGGTTTGAGTCCCAGGCGCCCCAATTTTTGCAATGTTTTTCGCTGTGCACACACACTGTCACTCGGGCCAAATCCTCGTGGGCCGTTGCAGGATCCTGAAATTCGGCCCGTTTGTGTTTCTTTTATCAGTCTTGTGTTTTGCTATTTGTCTACTGCATTGCATATTTACAGAATTGCCATTATTTTAAATTGTTTATAGCTAAATATCCATGCATCCAAATGAAAGATGCCATATATGCATCTTGCTCAGATTTTTCATGTTCTTTAACAGTATGCAACTTTCATCCATGTTTAAAATGTTTAAATTGTTGTTTGCAATTAATTTGCTCTAATGACATGTTAAAATGATTTATTTCATAACTAAATAACCGTAGCTCCAAATTTAATAAACTTGATATGTAAATGGGGTAGAAAAATGCATAGATTAACATGGTGTACTTACTTTGCATGTTTAACAAATCTAAATATGGTTTAGGGAATAACAATACCAAATTCATAATATGCATATGAGGATTTTCCGTAATTGTTGTTTGTTGTTCAGGCCTCATTTAAACTGGTCTAGATACGTAGTTTTCATATGCGTCACCCCTTGCCATGTTTAATAACATTTAGTATTCTTGGGTACATAACCGAGAGAGAACTAAATAAGTCATCTGGTGTTTCATCAATATGCAACTCGTTGCATATTGAGCTCCACTTAATTTGTAGTATTGTTTGTGCACTTTGCCATGCCTTGCTTCATTAAACCGGACATGCATCATACTTGTGTGCGCATCATGCCATGTTTATGCTTGGTTGTTTACTATGTTGCTTGCTTCTTTCTGGGTTGCTTCTCTCGTTAGCTTCGGTTTCGTTCCGGAGTTGTGACGGTTCGTTCGACTACGTCCGTTTGTCTTCTTCATGGACTCGTTCTTGTTCCTTGCGGGATTTCAGGCAAGATGACCATACCCTAGAAATCACTTCTATCTTTGCTTGCTAGTTGTTCGTTCTATCACTATGTCGCGCTACCTACCACTTGTTATATCATGCCTCCCATATTGCCATGTCAAGCCTCTAACCCTCCATCCTAGTAAACTGTTGTTTGTCTAAGTTACCACTTTTGCTCAGCCCCTCTTATAGCGTTGTTAGTTGCAGGTGAAGCTGAAGTTTGTTCCATGTTGGAACATGGATATGTTGGGATATCACAATATCTCTTATTTTAATTAATGCATCTATATACTTGGTAAAGGGTGGAAGGCTCGGCCTTATGCCTGGTGTTTTGTTCCACTCTTGCCGCCCTAGTTTCTGTCATACCGGTGTTATGTTCCTTGATTTTGCGTTCCTTATGCGGTTGGGTGTTATGGGAACCCCTTGATAGTTCGCTTTGAATAAACCTCCTCCAGCAAGGCCCAACCTTGGTTTTACATTTTCCTAATAACCTATAACTTTCCCTTGGGTTTTCGCGAGCCCGAGGGTCATCTTTATTTTTAACCCCCCTGGGCCAGTGCTTCTCTAAGTGTTGGTCCGAACTGGGCGATGTCTGGCGCCCCCAGGGGAACCAGGGTCTATGCCAACCCAACGTCTTGCCCATCCGGTGTGCCCTGAGAACGAGATACCTGTGACTCCTATCGGGATTGTCAGCACATCGGGCGGCTTTGCTGATCTTGTTTTACCATTGTCAAAATTTCTTGTAATCGGGATTCTGAGACTGATCGGGTCTTTCCGGGAGAAGGAATATGCTTCGTTGACCATGAGAGCTTGTGATGGGCTAAGTTGGGACACCCCTGCAGGGTTTAAACTTTCGAAAGCCGTGCCCACAGTTATGTGGCAGATGGGAATTTGTTAATGTCCGGTTGTAGAGAACTTGACACATGACTTAATTAAAATACATCTACCGCGTTTGTAGCCGTGATGGTCTTTTTTCTGCGGAGTCCAGGAAGTGAACACGGTCTTGTGTTATGCTTGAACGTAAGTAGTTCCAGGATCACTTCTTGACCACTGCTAGCTTCTCGACCATTGTGTTGCTTCTCTTCTCGCTCTTATTTGCGTATGTTAGCCACCATACTTGCTTAGTGCTTGCTGCAGCTTCACCTCATTACCCTATCCTACCCATAAGCTTAAATAGTCTTGATCTCGCGGGTGTGAGATTGCTGAGTCCTTGTGACTCACAGATACTTCCAAACAGTTGCAGGTGTCGATGATACCAGTGCAGGTGGCGCAACCGAGCTCAAGTGGGAGCTCGATGAAGATCTTGATCGTTGTGTTGTGTCTTTTACGATTGATCAGTAGTGGTGCCTAGTTGGAACGATCGGGGATCTAGCATTTGGGGTTGTCTTCTTTTATTTTGGTTCCATAGTCGAACCTTGATTGGTTGCCGCCACGTATAGAAACAACGGCTCTTGGGGTTTGGGTGCAACCAAGGTAGGCACAGGTGATGGGTAGGCCTTCAACTCCTGTAGAGTTGCATCTGCTTCCAGGGTCCACTTCATAGGCCATGCCTTCTTCAAAATTTTAAAGAATGGCAGGGCATGCTCTGTAGACATGGAAATGAATCTACTTAGCATGGAAACGCATCCCGTCAAGCACCTCACATCCTTAACTGTCCTTGGTGCTTGAATCTGCTCGATGGCTTTGATCTTGTCAGGGTTAGCTTCGATCCCCCGATGGGACATGAAGAAACCAAGCAGTTTGCCGGAGGGGACACCAAACACACACTTCTCCGGATTAAGCTTCAAGTTGATCTTGTGCAGATTAGAAAATGTCTCCTCCAAATCCTTGGTTTTGACCACGATATCATCCATATAGGCTTCTATGCTTCACATGGGGTGATGAACGATGTCTTCTCTTCATCTTCTTTGGACATGAAGATCTAGTGATACACGGAGTATGCGTCCATAAAAGAGAGCAAATCACACCCTGAAGTGGAATCTACAATCTGGTCGATGCGTGGAAAGGGAAATGGATCCTTCGGGCAAGCCTTGTTGAGATCTTTGAAATCAATGCAAAGCCTCCATTTCCCATTTGCCTTCTGGACTACCACTGGATTTGCTAACCATGTAGGATGCAGTACTCCTCTGACCAAACCAGCTGCCTCAAGTAACATACCGATGAAAAAGGGAATGACGTGTGTTGTTATGCAGTTTGACCGATAAAGATCTTCGTAGAATATGTAGGAACCAATATGAGCATCCAGGTTTCGCTATTGGTTATTGACCGGGGATGTGTCTCGGTCATGTCTACATAGTCCTCGAACCCGAAGGGTTCGCACACTTAATGTTTGATGACGATTTGTATTATGAGTTATGTGTTTCGGTGACCGAAGTTTGTTCAGCGTCCAGGATGAGATCACGGACATGATGAGGAGTCTGAAAATGGTCGAGAGGTAAAGATTCATATATTGGAAGGTTATATACGGACACCGGAATGGTTCCGAAGAGGTTCGGGGATTTTTCACAGTGCCGGGAGGTTACCGGAACCCCCCTCCCCCTCCGGGAAAGTTAATGGGCCTCATGGGCCATAGTGGAGAGAGGGAGGAAGGCCATAAGAGGAGGCACGCACCTCCCCCCTGCCCAATCCGAATTGGACAAGGGGTGGGGGCGCGACCCCCCTTTCCTTCTCCCTCTCCCCTCTATCCCCTTTCCCCTCTCCATTGGAAGGAAGGGGGGCGAATCCTAGTAGGAGTGGAGTCCTAGTAGGACTCCCCCCATGGCACGCCACCCCTAGGACGAGCCGCCTCCTCCTCCCCTCCTTTATATACAGGGGCGGGGGCACACCAAAGGCACATCAATTGTTCTCTTAGCCATGTGCGGTGCCCCCTCCATAGTTTACTGCTCCGGTCCTAGTGTCGTAGTGCTTAAGTGAAGCCCTGCGCAGATCACATCACCATCACCATCACCAGACCATCATGCTGACAGAACTCTCCCTTGACACTCTGCTGGATCAAGAGTTCGAGGGACGTCATCGAGCTGAATGTGTGCTGAACATGGAGGTGCCCTACGTTCGGTTCGATCGTGAAGACGTTCGACTACATCAACCGTGTTGACCTAACGCTCTCGCTTTTGGTCTACAAGGGTATGTGGACACACTCTCCCCCTCTCATTGCTATGCATCTCCTAGATAGATCTTGCATGATCCTAGGAAATTTTTGAATTTGCATGCTATGTTCCCCAAGAGTGGCATCCGAGCCAGGTCTATGCATAGATGATACGCACGAGTAGAACACAAAGAGTTGTGGGCGATAATATTCATACTGCTTACCACCAACGTCTTACTTGATTCGACGGTATTGTTGGATGAAGCGGCCTGGACGAACATTACATGACCACATTCATGAGAGCGGTTCTACCAACGTGCTTTCCACACAGGTGGCTGGCGGGTGTATGTTTCTCCAACTTTAGTTGAATCAAGTTTGACTACGGCCGGTCCTTATTGAAGGTTAAAACATCACACTTGACAAAAAATCATTGTGGTTTTGATGCGTAGGTATGAACGGTTCTTACTAGAAGCCTATAGCAGCCACGTAAAACTTGCAACAACAAAGTAGAGGATGTCTAACTTGTTTGTGCAGGGCATGTTGAGATGTGATATGGTCAATACGTGATGAGATATAAATTGTTGTATGAGATGATCATGTTTTGTAAAAGTAATGGGCAACTGGTAGGAGCCTTATGGATGTCGCTTTATTTAATCAATGCAATCACCATGTAATTGCTTTACTTTATCACTAAGCGGTAGCGATAGTCGTAGAAGCAATAGTTGGCGAGACGACAACGACGCTGCGATGAAGATCAAGGTGTCAAGACGGTGACGATGGAGATCATGACAGTGCTTTGGAGTTGGATATCAAAGGCACAAGATGATGATGGCCGTATCATGTCACATATTTTGATTTAATATGATGTTTATCTTTTATGCATCTTATTTTGCTTAGTACGGCGGTGGCATTGTAAGATGATCCCTCACTAAATTTCAAGGTATAAGTGTTCTCCCTGAGTATGCACCGTTGCTAAAGTTCGTCGTGCCGAGACACCACGTGATGGTCGGGTGTGATAAGCTCTACATTCACATACAACGGGTGCAAGCCAGTTTTGCACGTGCACAATACTCAGGTTAAACTTGACAAGCCTAGCATATGTAGATATGGCCTTAGAACATTGAGACCGAAAGGTCGAACGTGAATCATATAGTATATATGATCAACATAGTGATGTTCAGCATTCAAAACTACTCCATCTCACGTGATGATCTGACATGGTTTAGTTGATATGGATCACGTGATCATTTAGATGACTAGAGGGATGTCTATCTAAGTGGGAGTTCTTAAGTAATATGATTAATTGAAATTTAATTTATCATGAACTTAGTCCTGATAGTTTTTGTATATCTATGTTGTTGTAGATCAATGGCCCGTGCTACCGTTCCCTTGAAATTTAATGCATTCCTAGAGAAAACTAAGTTGAAAGATGATGGTAGAAACTACACGGACTAGGTCCGTAACTTGAGGATTATTCTCATTGCTGCACAGAAGAATTACGTCCTAGAAGCACCACTAGGTGCAAGACCCGCTGTAGGAGCAACTCCAGACGCTATGAACATCTGGCAGAGCAAAGTTGATGACTACTCGATAGTTTAGTGTGCCATGCTTTACGGCTTAGAATCGGGACTTCAAAGACATTTTGAACGTCATGGAGCATATGAGATGTTCCAAGAGTTTAAGTCAATATTTCAAGCAAATGCCCGAGTTGAGAGATATGAAGTCTCCAACAAGTTCTATAGCTGAAAAATGGAGGAGAATAGTTCTGTCAGTGAACACATACTCAAAATATCTGGTACCATAACCACTTCACTCAGCTGGGAGTTAATCTTCCTGATGATAGTGTCATTAATAGAGTTCTTCAATCACTGCCACCAAGCTATAAAGGCTTCGTGATGAACTATAATATGCAAGGGATTGAAAAGACAATTCCCAAGCTCTTCACAATGGTAAAGGCTGCGGAGGTCGAAATCAAGAAGGAGCATCAAGTGTTGATGGTTAACAAGACCACTAGTTTCAAGAAAAAGGGCAAAGGGGAGAAGGGGAACTTCAAGAAGAATAGCAAGCAAGTTGCTGCTCAAGGGAAGAAGCCCAAGTCTGGACCTAAGCCCGAAACTGAGTGCTTCTACTGCAAAGGGACTGGTCACTGGAAGCGGAACTGCCCCACGTATTTGGCGGATAAGAACGATGACAAAGTGAAAGGTATATTTCATATACATCTTATTGATGTGTACCTTACTAGCTAATGGTCGTAGTAGTTCCTGGGTATTTGATACTGGTTCTGTTGCTCATGTTTGCAACTCGAAATAGGGGCTACGGATTAAACGAAGATTGGCTAAGGATGAGGTGATGATGCGTGTCGAAAATGGTTCCAAGGTTGATGTGATCGCCGTCGGCACGGTACCTCTACATCTTCCGCCGGGATTAGTTTTAGACCTGAGTAATTGTTATTTGTTGCCAGCATTGAGCATGAACATTATATCTAGATCTTGTTTGATGTGAGATGGTTATTCATTTAAATCGGTGAATAATGATTGTTCTATTTATATGAGTAATATCTTTTATGGTCATGCACCCTTGATAAGTGGTCTATTTTTTTTCAATCTCGATCGTAGTGATACACATATTCATAATATTGAAGCCAAAAGATTCAAAGTTAATAATGATAGTGAACTTATTTGTGTCACTTCCGTTTAGGTCATATTGGTGTAAAGCGCATGAAGAAACTCCATGCTGATGGGCTTTTGGAATCACTTGATTATGAATCACTTGATGCTTGCGAGCCATGCCTCATTGGCAAGGTGACTAAGACTCAGTTATCTGGAACAATGGAGCAAGCTACTGACTTATTGGAAATAATACATATTGATGTTTGCGGTCCGATGAGTGTTGAGGCTCGCGACGGCTATCATTATTTTCTGACCTTCATAGATGATTTGAGCAGATATGGGTATATCTACTTAATGAAACTTAAGTCTGAAACATTTGAAAAGTTCAAAGAATTTTAGAGTGAAGTGGAAAATCATCATAACAAGAAAATAAAGTTTCTATGATCTTATTATGGAGGTGAATATTTGAGTTACGAGTTTGGTCTTCATTTAAAACAATGTTGAATAGTTTCGCAACTCACCCAGTTGGTACACCACAATGTAATGGTGTGCCCGAACATCGTAACCGTACTTTATTAGATATGGTGCGATCTATGATGTCTCTTACAGATTTACCGCTATCGTGTTGGGGTTATGCTTTAGAGACGGCTGCATTCACGTTAAATAGGGCACCATCCAAATCCGTTGAGACAACACCATATGAACTGTGGTTTGGCGAGAAACCTAAGTTGTCATTTCTTAAAGTTTGGGGTTGCGATGCTTATGTGAAAAAAATTCAACCTGATAAGCTCGAACCCAAATCAAAAAAATGCATCTTCATAGGGTACCCAAAGGAAAATGTTGGGTACACCTTCTATCACAGATCCGAAGGCAAGATATTCGTTGCTAAGAATGGATCCTTTCTAGAGAAGGAGTTTCCCTCGAAAGCAGTGAGTGGGAGGAAAGTAGAACTTGATGAGGTAATTTTACCTTCTCCCGAATTGGAAAGTAGTTCTTCACAGAATCAGATCCAGTGATGCCTACACCAATTAGTGAGGAAGTTAATGATGATGATCATGAAACTTCAGATCAAGTTACTACCGAACCTCATAGGTCAAGCGGAGTACGGTCCGCACCAGAGTGGTACGGTAATCTTGTTCTGGAAGTCATGTTACTTGACCATGATGAACCTACGAACTACGAGGAAGCGATGATGAACCCAGATTGCGCAAAATGGCTTGAGGCCATGACATATGAGATGGGATCCACGTATGAGAACAAAGTGTGGACTTTGGTTGACCTGCCCGATGATCGGCAAGCCATAGAGAATAAATGGATCTTCAAGAAGAAGACTGACGCTGACGGTAATGTTAATGTCTACAAAGCTCGACTTGTTGCGAAAGGTTTCGACAAGTTCAAGGAGCTGACTACGATGAGACCTTCTCAGCCGTAGCGATGCTTAAGTCTGTCTGAATCATGTTAGCAATTGTCGTATTTTATGATTATGAAATTTGGCAAATAGATGTTGAAACTGCATTCCTTAATGGATTTCTTAAAGAGGTGTATATGATGCAACCAGAAGGTTTTGTCGATCCTAAAGGTTCTAACAAAGTGTGCAAGCTCCAGCGATCCATTTATGGACTGGTGCAAGCCTCTCAGAGTTGGAATATACGCTTTGATAGTGTGATCAAAGCATATGGTTTTATACAGACTTTTGGAGAAGCTTGTATTTACAAGAAAGTGAGTGGGAGCTCTGTAGCATTTCTAATATTATATGTGGATGACATATTGTTGATTGAAAATAATACAGAATTTCTGGATAGCATAAAAGGATACTTGGATAAGAATTTTTCAATGAAAGACCTCAGTTAAGCTGCTTATATATTGGGCATCAAGATCTATAGAGAGAGATCAAGACGCTTAATTGGACTTTCACAAAGCACATATGTTGATAAAGTTTTGAAGAAGTTCAAAATGGATCAGTCAAAGAAAGGGTTCTTGTCTGTGTTACAAGGTGTGAAGTTGAGTCAGACTCAATGCCCGACCAATGCAGAAGATACCGAGAAAATGAAAGTCATTCCCTATGCCTCAGCCATAGGTTCTATCATGTATGCAATGTTGTGTACCAGACTTGATGTGTGCCTTGCTATAAGTTTCGCAGGGAGGTATCAAAGTAATCTAGGAGTGGATCACTGGACATCAGTCAAGAACATCTTGAAATACCTGAAAAGGACTAAGGATATGTTTCTCGTTTATGGAGGTGACAAAGAGCTTGTCGTAAATGGTTACATCGATGCAAGCTTTGAAACTGATCCGGGTGACTCTAAGTCACAAAACAGATACGTATTTATATTGAATGGTAGAGTTGTAAGTTGGTGTAATTCCAAGCAAAGCATCGTGGCAGGATCTACGTGTGAAGCAGAGTACATAATTGCTTCGGAAGCATCAAATGAAGGAGTCTAGATGAAGGAGTTCATATCCGATCTAGGTGTAATACCTAGTGCATCGGGTCCAATGAAAATCTTTTGTGACATTACTGGTGCAATTGCCTTGGCAAAGGAATCCAGATTTCACAAGAGAACCAAACACATCAAGAGACGCTTCAATTCCATCCACGATCAAGTCAAGGATGGAGACATAGAGATTTGCAAGATACATACGGATCTGAATGTTGCAGACCCATTGACTAAGCCTCTTTCACCAGCAAAACATGATCAGCACTAAGACTCCATGGGTGTTAGAATGATTACTATGTAATCTAGATTATTGACTCTAGTTCAAGTGGGAGACTAAAGGAAATATGCCCTAGAGGTAATAATAAAGTTTTTATTTATATTTCCTTATATCATGATAAATGTTTATTATTAATTCTAGAACTGTATTAACCGGATGCTTAGTACATGTGTGAATACATAGACAAAAAGAGAGTCCCTAGTATGCCTTAACTTGACTAGCTCATTAATCAAAGATGGTTAAGTTTCCTGACCATAGACATGTGTTGTCATTTGATGAACGGGATCACATCATCAGAGAATGATGTGATGGACAAGACACATCCGTTAGCTTAGCATTATGATTGTTTAGTTTTATTGCTACTGCTTTCTTCATGACTTATACATATTCCTCTGACTATGAGATTATGCAACTCCCGAATACCGGAGGAACATCGTGTGTGCTATCAAACATCACAACATAACTAGGTGATTATAAAGATGCTCTACAGGTGTCTCCGAAGGTGTTTGTTGGGTTGGCATAGATCAAGATTAGGATTTGTCACTTCGTGTACCAGAGAGGTATTTCTGGGCCCTCTCGGTAATGCACATCACTATAAGCCTTGCAAGAAATGTGACTAATGAGTTAGTTGCGAGATGATGAATTATGGAACGAGTAAAGAGACTTGCCGGTAATGAGATAGAACTAGGTATGATGATACCGACTATCGAGTCTCGGGCAAGTAACATACCGATGACAAAGGGAATGACATATGTTCTTATGCGGTTCGACCGATAAAGATCTTCATAGAATATGTAGGAACCAATATGAGCATCTAGGTTCCGCTATCAGTTATTGACTGAAGATGTGTCTCAGTAATGTCTACATAGTTTTCGAACCCGTAGGGTCCGCATGCTTAACTTTCAATGACGATTTGTATTATGAGTATTGTGTTTTGGTGACCGAAGTTTGTTCGGAGTCGCAGATGAGATCACAAACATGATGAGGAGTCTCTAAATGGTCGAGAGGTAAAGATTCATATATTGGAAGGTTATATACGGACACCGGAATTGTTCCGAAGAGGTTCAGGGATTTTTTGGAGTACCGAGAGGTTACCGGAACCCCCCCTCCCCCCGGAATGTTAATGAGCCTCATGGGCCATAGTGGAGAGAGGGATGAAAGCCACAAGAAGAGGCGTGCGCCTCCCCCATGCCCAATCCTAATTGGACAAGGGGTGGGGGCGCGCCCCCCTTTCCTTCTCCCTCTCCCCTCTTTCCCCTTTACCCTCTCCGTTGAAAGGAAGGGTGCGAATCCTACCATGAGTGGATTCCTAGTAGGACTCCCCCCATGGCGCACCACCCCTAGGATTGGCCACCTCCTCCTCCCCTCCTTTATATACGGGGGCGGGGGGCACACCAAAGGCACATCAATGGTTCTCTTAGCCATGTGCGGTGCCTCCTCCATAGTTTACTTCTCCGGTCATAGCGTCGTAGTGCTTAAGAGAAGCCCTGCGCGGATCACATCACCATCACCATCACCAGACCATCATGCTGACGGAACTCTCCCTTGACCCTCCGCTAGATCAAGAGTTCGAGGGATGTCATCGAGCTGAACATGTGCCGAACACGGAGGTGCCCTACATTGGATTCGATCGTGAAGACGTTCAACTACATCCACCGTGTTAACCTAACACTTTCGCTTTCGGTCTACAAGGGTACGTGGACACACTCTACCCCTCTCATTGCTATGCATCTCCTAGATAGATCTTGCATGATCCTAGGAAAATTTTGAAATTGCATGCTATGTTCCCCAAGAGTGGCATCCGAGCCAGGTCTATGTATAGATGATACGCACGAGTAGAACACAAAGAGTTGTGGGCGATAATAGTCATACTGCTTACCACTAACGTCTTACTTGATTCGGCGGTATTGTTGGATGAAGCGGCCCGAACCAACATTACATGACCACATTCATGAGAGCGGTTCTACCAACGTGCTTTGCACACAGGTGGCTGGCGGGTGTGTGTTTCTCCAACTTTAGTTGAATCAAGTTTGACAACGACCGGTCCTTGTTGAAGGTTAAAACATCACACTTGGCAAAAAATCGTTGTGGTTTTGATGCGTAGGTATGAACGGTTCTTACTAGAAGCCTGTAGCAGCCATGTAAAACTTGCAACAACAAAGTAGAGGATGTCTAACTTGTTTTTGTAGGGCATGTTCAGATGTGATATGGTCAAGACGTGATGAGATATAAATTGTTGTATGAGATGATCATGTTTTGTAAAAGTTATGGGCAACTGGCAGGAGCCTTATGGTTGTCGCTTTATTGTATGAATGCAATCACCATGTAATTGCTTTACTTTATCACTAAGCGGTAGAGATAGTCGTAGAAGCAATAGTTGGCGAGACGACAACGACGCTGCTATGAAGATCAAGGTGTCAAGACGGTGACGATGGAGATCATGACGGTGCTTTGGAGATGGAGATCAAAGGCACAAGATGATGATGGCCGTATCATGTCACATATTTTGATTGCATATGATGTTTATCTTTTATGCATCTTATTTTGCTTAGTACGGCGGTGGCATTGTAAGATGATCCCTCACTAAATTTCAAGGTATAAGTGTTCTCCCTGAGTATGCACCGTAGCTAAAGTTCGTCGTGCCGAGACACCACGTGATGGTCGGGTGTGATAAGCTCTACATTCACATACAACGGGCGCAAGCCAATTTTGCACATGCATAATACTCGGGTTAAACTTGACGAGCCTAGCATATGCAGATATGGCCTCAGAACACTGAGACCGAAAGGTCGAACGTGAATCATATAGTAGATATGATCAACATAGTGATGTTCACCATTGAAAACTATTCCATCTCACATGATGATCAGACATGGTTTAGTTGATATGGATCACGTGATCATTTAGATGACTAGAGGGATGTCTATCTAAGTGGGAGTTCTTAAGTAATATGATTAATTGAAATTTAATTTATCATGAACTTAGTCCTGATAGTTTTTGTATGTCTATGTTGTTGTAGATCAATGGCCCGTGCTACCGTTCCCTTGAATTTTAATGCATTCCTAGAGAAAGCTAAGTTGAAAGATGATGGTAGCAACTACACGGACTGGGTCTGTAACTTGAGGATTATCCTCATTGTTGCACAGAACAATTACGTCCTGGAAGCACCACTAGGTGCAAGACCCGCTGCAGGAGCAACTCCAGACGATATGAACGTCTGGCAGAGCAAAGCTGATGACTACTCGATAGTTTAGTGTGCCATGCTTTACGGCTTAGAATCGGGACTTCAAAGACATTTTGAACGTCATGGAGCATATGAGATGTTCCAAGAGTTTAAGTCAATATTTCAAGCAAATGCCCGAGTTGAGAGATATGAAGTCTCCAACAAGTTCTACAGCTGAAAAATGGAGGAGAATTGTTCTGTCAGTGAACACATACTCGTAATATCTGGTACCATAACCACTTCACTCAGCTGGGAGTTAATCTTCCTGATGATAGTGTCATTAATAGAGTTCTTCAATCACTGCCACCAAGCTATGAAGGCTTCGTGATGAACTATAATATGCAAGGGATTGAAAACACAATTCCCGAGCTCTTCACAATGGTAAAGGCTGCGGAGGTCAAAATCAAGAAGGAGCATCAAGTGTTGATGGTTAACAAGACCACTAGTTTCAAGAAAAAGGGCAAAGGGAAGAAGGGGAACTTCAAGAAGAATAGCAAGCAAGTTGCTGCTCAAGGGAAGAAGCCCAAGTCTTGACCTAAGCCTGAAACTGAGTGCTTCTACTGCAAAGGGACTGGTCACTGGAAGCGGAACTGCCCCATGTATTTGGCGGATAAGAACGATGACAAAGTGAAAGGTATATTTCATATACATGTTATTGATGTGTACCTTACTAGCTAATGCTCATAGTAGTGCCTGGGTATTTGATGCTGGTTCTGTTGCTCAAATTTGCAACTCGAAACAGGGGCTACGGATTAAACGAAGATTGGCTAAGGACGAGGAGATGATGCGTGCCGAAAATGGTTCCAAGGTTGATGTGATCGCCGTCGGCACGCTACCTCTACATCTTCCGCCGGGATTAGTTTTAGACCTGAGTAATTGTTATTTGTTGCCAGCATTGAGCATGAACATTTGTAGCGACCAGACCTCAAACAGTCTGATCTCTGTGCTCCGATGTCATCCCTGGATCAGGAATGCTGACACCACAGAATACTCGGAGGATTTATAGCAGAGTAGCAATCACACACTTATTACATCGAGTGTCTCAAAAGAGAACTTATTACAGTAAATATGGCTTAAGGACATCTAATAACGATAACAGCGGAAGGCTTGGAAGATAAGTGAGTCCATCAACTCCAACGGCATCACTAAGTATAGAACCACGACCTAAAAACTCCTTAATCGTCATCTGAAAAGTCTGCAACATTAACGTTGCAGCCTGAAACGGGTCAACACATGGAATATGCTGGCAATGTAACACATAGAGAGTAATGGAATGAAACAGCTATACTATATGCATATTCTGCTTGTGGAAAGCTCTATGGTTACAGTTTTGCGTAAAGCCAATGTTTCCCTACTTCAAAGGAATAAATTTATTTAACTATCATGGTAGTTGTTAAACATTGAGAATGGTTGACAGCATTCTCAATCCCAATTAAGCATCATCATTAACAAAACCCAACAATTAATTTAGAGTAACATGTTGAGATTCACATGATAATCCAGGTACTAGATACTCAAGATCGTCCATAACCGGGACACGACCAATCATGATTAGTTTATTACACTCTGCAGAGGTTTGCGCACTTTTCCCCACAAGACTCGATTGCCTCCGTTTGGTTTCTCGCACTACATGGTATTTGAGAAGACGGATGACCAAGACACAGTCTTTCAGAAGTGCTAGCACCTTACGATCGGGTAGACCGTACCACCTACATACCCTACATCTGCTAGTCTACCACTATAAGAGTTCGCACGACTTAGTCAACTATGCTAGAGCCCATAATAGCTTGTGGCTACACACGGAAGTTTCTAGTATGAATAGTCTCATGATCCCTTTGAGCCTGGGTGGCGGTCCAAAAGAAAACAGACAAGTCCTGGAATACCCAGGTGCCTCAATCCACCCAGATATGTGTTTAAGTTGCCACCTTAGATAAACCATTAATTAACAATCTCACATCTGTCATGGATTTCACTCACCCAATCCACGTCTACTAGCATAACATGGCATAATAAGCAAACGTAGAAGTAACTCCCAAAGGTTTGATAATAAACAGGTAATGGGTACTACCTCAACTACTTCCCATCCCACAGTTTAATTAGACCCTATTCATGCAATGTGTGAGGATTAATCTAATTCAATAAAACTGGGTAGTAGAAAAGGTACGATCAAAGTGTTACTTGCCTTGCTGATGATCTGGGAAACCTATCGATTCGAAGTAACAAGCGGCGCACTCCGGGTATTCTATCGCAGACAAACAAACAAGCATACAATAAGTACTCATCTAATGCACGGGTAAAACTCAAATAAGAGATCTAACCAGAAGGTTGAACTTAAGAACTCCGGTTTGCGAAAGAATCAAATCGAACGAAGCAACGCAAGTCAAACGGCGAAAGAAAACAACTTTGTTCTACTAATCTGGATCTAAGGAAATTTTTACAGTAGCAAAAACTTGTTTAAGTTGGTTAAACGGATAGAGGGTTTCGAGACGAAACTCCAGGCGCTTGAATTGCCTGATTCCGATAAACGAGCGAAAAGTTATACTAAAACGAAAATCGGATCATGAAACGCGATCAGAAAAATCGCGGACTTAATCCGAGAAAAAGAAAAACGACGAACGTTCGTTAGAACGAACAAACGGACGAACACTCGCTATTTAAATAAACCGGAAAACCGATCTATTAAAAAAAACTAAAACTAAAAAAACCGACAGAAAAATGGACGGAAAAACCGAACGGTTTTTTCAAAAAAAAACGGCGCGGAAAACGAGGCAGCGGCGGACCTCAGGCGCGTGCGGCGGCGGCACGGTGGGGCGACGGCGGCGGTGGGGCGGCGGCTTGGGGCGGCTGGGGCTGGCTAGGGTTTCGGCTGGGCCTCCCCCCGGCTATATATAGCCTCACGGGCCGGGAGTCCTAGTCGGACACGGCCCCTAGGTTAGTTCATTTTTTTTAAATAATTACGCGCAGAAGAAAAAAATAAAAATAAATACTAAATGGACTCCAAAAATTCCGAAATAAATTTTCTCGGGCTTCTAAAATCAAGCCGCACAAGGTGAACATTTATTTGGGGCCTAAATGCAATTTTGAAAAACGCACATTTTTCCTAAATTCAAATAAAATAGCGAAAAACCCCGAAATAAAATCTTATTTGATTTTATTATTAAATCCTCAATATTTATTTATTTTGGGAAAGTCATTTGATTCCCTCTCTCATATTTTTGTAATAGTAATAATTGATGATAAAATAAATAAAATCAAATGATCCTATTCTCAAAATTTGAGAAAACTCAAATATGAAAATAATGAATTCCCCAACAATCTCCATGGGTCCTTGAGTTGCGTAGAAATTCTAGGATCAAAACCAAAAGCAAAATAAAATATGATATGCATTTATGATCAAATGTATAACATTCCAAATTGAAAATTTGGGATGTTACAAACCTACCCCCCTTAAGATGAATCTCGCCCTCGAGATTCGGGTTGGCTAGAAAATAGGTGAGGGTGGTCCTTGAGCAAATCTTCCTCTCGTTCCCAGGTGGCTTCATCCTCCGTGTGGTGGCTCCACTAAACTTTGCAAAACTTGATAACCTTGCTGCGAGTGACTCGACTGGCAAACTCGAGAATCTTAATTGGTTTCTCCTCATAGGTCAAATCGTTATCCAACTGAATAGTTTCTAATGGCACTGTATCTCTCAGGGGTATGTCAGCCATCTCCGCGTGGCACTTCTTCAACTGAGAAAGGTGGAACACATCATGAACTCCTGACAGTCCTTCGGGCAATTCCAACTTGTAGGCCACTTCTCCCATACGCTCCAAAACTCGATATGGTCCTACAAAACATGGCGCTAACTTTCCCTTAACTCCAAAACGCTTTGTTCCTCGAAGTGGTGATACTCGAAGATAAACTCTATCTCCAACCTCGTAAACTATCTCCTTGCGTTTAGAATCTGCATAACTCTTCTGTCTGGACTGGGATATCTTGAGCCTATCGCGAATCAATTTCACCTTCTGTTCAGACTCTTTAATCAAGTCAGGTCCAAACAACTGGCAGTCTCCAACTTCGTCCGACGACAACGGTGTCCTGCACCTCCTTCCGTACAAAGCTTCGAAAGGGACCATCTTCAAACTGGTTTGGTAACTGTTGTTGTAAGAGAACTCTGCATATGGCAAATTGTCGTCCCAACTAGATCCATAATCTAGCGCACAAGCTCTCAACATATCCTCCAAAACCTGATTAACTCTCTCGGTCTGTCCATCTGTCTGGGGATGAAAAGTTGTACTGAATTCTAGCATTGTACCCAAATTTCATGCAACTGCTTCCAGAACTTTGAGGTAAACTGGGTTCCTCTATCTGATACAATGCTCCTCGGAACTCCATGTAAACATACGATCCTTGTCATGTATATCTTTGCCAACTTAGCACTGGTGTAAGTGGTCTTTACCGGGATGAAATGAGCTACCTTCGTCAATCGATCAACTACAACCCAAATCGAGTCATAGCCTGAACGAGTCTTGGGCAATCCCGTGATAAAATCCATGCCTAACTTATCCCAGTTCCATTCGGGTATCGGCAATGGTTGTAACAGTCCTGCTGGCTTCTGATGCTCTGCCTTTACTCTCTGACATACATCACAAACTGCTACATACTCCGCAATATCCTTCTTCATTCCGGTCCACCATAAAATATCCTTCAAATCCAAATACATCTTGGTATTTCTTGGGTGAATCGAATATGGTGAATTATGTGCCTCTTGCAGTATCAACTTCCTGATCTCCGGGTCATTGGGCACGTAAACACGGTCTTCAAACCATAGGGTATCGTACTCATCCTCACGAAATCCCTTAGCTTTTCCTTTGCTCATTTTCTCCTTAATAGAAGCAATCTCCTTGCCAGTCCTTTGAGCTTCTCTGATTTTATCCATCAATGTAGACTGAATCTCTAGTGCTGCTACATAGCCTCTCGGAACTATTTCCAAACATAGTTCGCGAAGATTTTCTGCTAACTCCATTGGTATTTCTCCCGTCATTAATGTATTGACATGGATCTTACGGATTAATGCGTCAGCTACTACATTAGCCTTCCCGGGATGATAATGCAATTTCATATCATAATCCTTAATGAGCTCCAACCATCTCCTTTGTCCGAGGTTCAACTCCTTCTGTGTGAAAATGTACTTCAAACTCTTATGATCCGTGTACACCTCACAATGGTTCCAATGAGGAAATGTCTCCATGTTTTCAGTGCATGCACTACGGTGGCTAACTCCAAATCATGCGTAGCATAATTCAACTCGTGAGGTTTCAGTTGTCTTGAGGCATATGAAACAACTCTCCCTTCCTGCATAAGCACTGCTCCAAGTCCTCGACGTGAAGCGTCGCAGTACACCTCATAATCCTTGGTCTGGTCCGGCAAAATCAACACTGGTGAGGTAACCAAACGTTTCTTCAACTCCTGGAAACTAGCCTCACATTCCTCTGTCCATATGAACTTGGTATCTTTCTTCAACAACTCAGTCATAGGCTTCGCAATCTTTGAGAAATTCTCAATAAATCTCCGGTAGTATCCTGCGAGTCCAAGAAAACTTCGGATCTCTCCAACCGTGGTTGGTGCTTCCCACTTGGTCACGGTATCAACTTTAGTGGGATCAACTGCTATACCTTCTCCAGATATAACGTGTCCGAGGAATCCTACTTCCTTCAACCAAAACTCACATTTGCTAAACATGGCATATAGTTGATGTTCTCTGAGCTTTCCAAGTACCAAACGCAAATGCTCCTTATGTTCCTCTTCATTCTTCGAGTAAACCAGGATATCATCAATGAACACTATGACGAACTTATCCAAGAACTCCATAAACACTTTGTTCATCATGCTCATAAAATATGCAGGTGCGTTAGTCAGACCAAATGACATAACGGTATACTCATACAGCCCGTACCTGGTGGTAAAAGCTGTCTTAGGAATATCCTGTTCTTGAATCTTCAACTGGTGGTATCCTGATCGCAGATCGATCTTGGAAAATACCTTAGCTCCTTGCAATCGATCAAACGGATCATTGATTATCGGTAGTGGGTACTTGTTCTTGATCGTTACTTCATTCAATCCTCAATAATCGACAACCATCCTTAATGATCCATCCTTCTTCTCCACTAGAAGTACTGGCGATCCCCAAGGCAAAGAACTTGGGCGAATATATCCCTTATCCATTAACTCCTTAATCTGCTTCTTAATTTCCACCAAATCCTTTGCTAGCATCCTATATGGTCTCTTTGATATTGGCCCAGTGCCTGGCAATAGCTCAATCAAAAACTCAATATCTCTATCCGGTGGCATGCCGGGCAACTCTTCTGGAAATACTTCAGGGAAATCCTTTAACACTGGTACTTCCTCCTGCACAACTCCTGTTAAGCAATTTACTTGAGTCCTCTTTGGCACATGTCGGGATACATACTTGATCCTTCTCCCTTCTGGTGTGGTAAGCAAAATTGACTTACTAGCACATTCAATATTCCCTTCATACTTTGATAACCAATCCATGCCTAATATCACATCCAATCCTTGGGATTCCAATACTATTAGGTCTGAGGGAAAAACATAGTTACCAATCCTTAATGGTAACCAATCACACCATCGACTAGCCATATATTCTGCTCCAGGCGAGGTTACTAACATGGGTGACCTAAGGGCTTGGGTTGATAGGTTATACTTATCCACAAATCCCCTTGAGATGTATGAATGCGATGCGCCAGTATCAAAAAGAATGAGTGCAGTAAATGAATTAACCAAAAACTTACCTATTACTGCATCAGGCTGAGCTTCAACCTCCTCCACGCTAACGTGGTTCACATGTCCCCTGTTGAAAGGGTTCGGCTTCTTCCTAGAACTTCCATTGCTATTTCCATTTTGTAATTCAGGACATTCATTGGCATAATGTCCGGTCTTTGAACACTTAAAGCAAGTGACTTGGCTGGGGTTGATGGGTTGGTGCGGTTCTGGCCGTTGCTTCCTCCATTCCCATTACCATTCTTGGTGCCATTGTGATTGTGCGAGCTACCTCCTCCATGGGTATGCTGAAAATGTCCTCCCGGTCTAGGGGTAAAACGTGGCTTCGGCTGAGCTCTTGAATTGTACTTTCCTTGTCCATACTTCCTCTTGCGGTTCTCAATTTGTTGTTGCTTCCCTTCAATCATAAGAGCACGATCTACCAACTCCTGGTAGTTGTTGAAGGTTGCTACCATCAACTGCATGCTCAACTCATCATTCAGTCCTTCCAGAAACTTCTCCTGCTTAGCTGCATCCGTAGCAACGTCATCTGGGGC
Organism: Triticum dicoccoides; assembly: GCF_002162155.2. Lineage (NCBI taxonomy): Eukaryota > Viridiplantae > Streptophyta > Magnoliopsida > Poales > Poaceae > Triticum > Triticum dicoccoides. The sequence goes on from NC_041388.1 coordinate 173,065,743, forward strand.
ATAACATGCTAACTTACTAAAGTCCTCCACATACTGGCCAACTGTCCGTCCTCCTTGGCGCAAGTTGCAAAACTCACGCTTCTTCATGGCCATAGCTCCTGCTGAAACATGGGCAGTACGAAAAGCCTGCTGAAACGGGTCCCATGTGACAGTGTCGACTGGGAAAGTGGCTGTGAAATTCTCCCACCATGATGTTGCGGGTCCTTCTAGCTGATGTGCGGCAAACTTCACCTTCTCCACATCTGTGGATCCTGCTGTGGTCAACTCCCTAGCTGTCTTGCGGAGCCAATCATCTGCTACTATCGGCTCGGTGCTACTGGAAAACACCGGCGGATTCAGCCTAAGAAAACGGGCTAAGTGATCAACAGGTGGTGGTGGTGGTGGTGGGTTGTTGTTGTTGTTCCCCTGATTCTAATTCTGGACTAGCAACTGCATCAATGTGTTCTACTGCTATCAACTGGGTGAGCTCCGGTGGAAAGGTAAATCCGGGGTCACGTCTCGGAGGCATATGAGGGTTTAGAAAAGATGAGATGTAAGAATAGAGGGGGTCTAAAGAGAAAACACTACCCATATGCACATGAGGCAAAAGTAAACAATTCGCTTCATTCAATCAACAAGGGCATACAATGGATCTAACTATCGCAAAAGTGCTCGGACTACTATATTTACATGGTGGACTACTACTACTGATGGGGTGGTCTACTAGAAATATTCTTCGGTTGCAGACTCCATGATATCTGCTCCAGCTTCATCAACATAGTCATCATCGCTATCATCTGGATCTGTGTCGGTGTCGTCGATGATGATGTAGTCTTCCGGGCTAATCTCCTTGGGTTCTTCGTCTTCATCTACTGGTGTAGGGCCTCCCATAAATATCCCGATCTTCCTTGTTAGGTCGGCATTCTTCTCCACCAATACTTCAATTTCCTCTTCATAATCTTCATGTGTAGCCTTGAGTTCTTCCTCCAATTCCTTGATTCTTGTCCTTGCCTTCTTCAGGTCTATCATGTCGGCACACATCTGGTTCTCCTGTCGTCCAATGTGCTGGTTTAACTCCTGGATAAAAGCTGCGATTGATCTATCCTTCCTGGTGCTGATCATCTCCTAGTGCTCATCTTGGCGCCCACAAATCTCGTAGATAGTATCCTTGAGATCCTTGCGGTAGACTTCTCCAATGCGTCCCATGGCGATGTGAGCTGCCATGCTCTTTCCTAGATTCCAAGTTGGTGCATCAAAAGAAAACTCTATGGGCTCAGTGACTGGCATGAACGGCCTTCTTGGAACTTGAACTTGAATCATCCAGCGCTCTTCTTCAGGTAAAGTGGCATTGTAGGTTCCGATGAAGCTTGCCACTCCTATGTTCAGGTATCTAGTGACTTCCTCCAAGTGTCGTCCAAAGGGTGTATCTTCATCCGGTTGCATGAACTTGTTCTTTGCATCCGCCATCCTAAAAGAGTAGAAAGGATGAGGAGTCAGAAGAGAAGAGAGTGAATAGTGATCTAGGTCTTTAGCTTAGTGGTCATGTCCTACAGTCAGCGTGTGCTCTGATACCATCTCTGTAGCGACCAGACCTCAAACAGTCTGATCTCTATGCTCTAGTGTCATCCCTGGATCATTAATGCTGACACCACACAGTACTCGGAGGATTTATAGCAGAGTAGCAATCACACACTTATTACATCGAGTGTCTCAAAAGAGAACTTATTACAGTAAATATGTCTTAAGGCCATCTAATAATGATAACAATGGAAGGCTTGGAAGATAAGTGAGTGCATCAACTCCAACGGCATCACTGAGTATAGAACCACGACCTAAGAACTCCTTAATCGTCGTCTGAAAAGTCTGCAACATTAACGTTGCACCGCGAAACGGGTCAGCACATGGAATATGCTGGCAATGTTACACATAGAGAGTAATGGAATGAAACAACTATACTATATGCCTATTCGGCTGGTGGAAAGCTCTATGGTTACAGTTTTGCGTAAAGCCAATTTTTCCCTACTTCAAAGGAATAAATTTATTTAACTATCATGGTAGTTGTTAAACATTGAGAATGGTTGACAGCATTCTCAATCCCAATTAAGCATCATCATTAACAAAACCCAACAATTAATTTAGAGTAACATGTTGAGATTCACATGATAATCCAGGTACTAGATACTCAAGATCGTCCATAACCGGGACACGACTAATCATGATTAGTTTATTACACTCTGCAGAGGTTTGCGCACTTTTCCCCACAAGACTCGATCGCCTCCGTTTGGTTTCTCGCACTACATGGTATTTGAGAAGACGGATGACCAAGACATAGTCTTTCAGAAGTGCTAGCACCTTACGATCGGGTAGACCGTACCACCTACATACCCTACATCTGCTAGTCTACCACTATAAGAGTTCGCATGACTTAGTCAACTATGCTAGAGCCCATAATAGCTTGTGGCTACACACGGAAGTTTCTAGTATGAATAGTCTCATGATCCCTTTGAGCCTAGGTGGCGGTCCAAAAGAAAACAGACAAGTCCTGGAATACCCAGGTGCCTCAATCCACCCAGATGTGTGTTTAAGTTGCCACCTTAGATAAACCATTAATTAACAATCTCACGTCTACTAGCATAGCATGGCATAATAAGCAAACGTAGAAGTAACTCCCAAAGGTTTGATAATAAACAGGTAATGGGTACTACCTCAACTACTTCCCATCCCACAGTTTAATTAGACCCTATTCATGCAATGTGTGAGGATTAATCTAATTCAATAAAACTGGGTAGTAGAAAAGGTATGATCAAAGTGTTACTTGCCTTGCTGATGATCCGGGAAACCTATCGATTCGAAGTAACAAGCGGCGCACTCCGCGTATTCTATCACAGACAAACAAACAAGCATACAATAAGTACTCATCTAATGCATGGGTAAAACTCAAATAAGAGATCTAACCAGAAGGTTGAACTTAAGAACTCCGGTTTGCGAAAGAATCAAATCGAACGAAGCAACGCAAGTCAAACGGCGAAAGAAAACAACTTCGTTCTACTAATCTGGATCTAAGGAAAATTTTACAGTAGCAAAAACTTGTTTAAGTTGGTTAAACGGATAGAGGGTTTCGAGACGAAACTCCATGCGCTTGAATCACCTGATTCCGATAAACGAGCGAAAAGTTATACTAAAACGAAAATCGGATCAAGAATCGCAATCAGAAAAATCGCGGATTTAATCCGAGAAAAAGAAAAACGACGAACGTTCGTTAGAACGAACAAACGGACGAACGCTCGCTATTTAAATAAACCGGAAAACCGATCTATTAAAAAAAACTAAAACTAAAAAAACCGACAAAAAAACGGACGGGAAAACCGAACGGTTTTTTCAAAAAAAACGGCGCGGAAAACGAGGCAGCGGCAGACCTCGGGCGCGTGCGGCGGCGGCGCGGCGGGGCGACAGCGGCGGTGGGGCGGCGGCTTGGGGCGGCTAGGGCTGGCTAGGGTTTCGGCTGGGCCTCCCCCCGGCTATATATAGCCTCACGGCCGGGAGTCCTAGTCGGACACGGCCCCTAGGTCAGTTCATTTTTTTTAAATAATTACGCGCAGAAGAGAAAAATAAAAATAAATACTAAATGGACTCCAAAAATTCCGAAATAAATTTTCACGGGCTTCTAAAATCAAGCCGCACAAGGTGAACATTTATTTAGGGCCTAAATGCAATTTTGAAAAATGCACATTTTTCCTAAATTCAAATAAAATAGCGAAAAACCCCGAAATAAAATCTTATTTGATTTTATTATTAAATCCTCAATATTTATTTATTTTGGGAAAGTCATTTGATTCCCTCTCTCATATTTTTGTAATAGTAATAATTGATGATAGAATAAATAAAATCAAATGATCCTATTCTCAAAATTTGAGAAAACTCAAATATGAAAATAATGAATTCCCCAACAATCTCCATGGGTCCTTGAGTTGCGTAGAAATTCTAGGATCAAAACCAAAAGCAAAATAAAATATGATATGCATTTATGATCGAATGTATAACATTCCAAATTGAAAATTTGGGATGTTACAAACCTACCCCCTTAAGATGAATCTCGCCCTCGAGATTCGGGTTGGCTAGAAAATAGGTGAGGGTGGTCCTTGAGAAAATCTTCCTCTCGTTCCCAGGTGGCTTCATCCTCCGTGTGGTGGCTCCACTGAACTTTGCAAAACTTGATAACCTTGCTGCGAGTGACTCGACTTGCAAACTCGAGAATCTTAATTGGTTTCTCCTCATAGGTCAAATCGTTATCCAACTGAATAGTTTCTAATGGCACTGTATCTCTCAGGGGTATGTCAGCCATCTCCGCGTGGCACTTCTTCAACTGAGAAAGGTGGAACACATCATGAACTCCTGACAGTCCTTCGGGCAATTCCAACTTGTAGGCCACTTCTCCCATACGCTCCAAAACTCGATATGGTCCTACAAAACATGGCGCTAACTTTCCCTTAACTCCAAAACGCTTTGTTCCTCGAAGTGGTGATACTCGAAGATAAACTCTATCTCCAACCTCGTAAACTATCTCCTTGCGTTTAGAATCTGCATAACTCTTCTGTCTGGACTGGGATATCTTGAGCCTATCGCGAATCAATTTCACCTTCTGTTCAGACTCTTTAATCAAGTCAGGTCCAAACAACTGGCAGTCTCCAACTTCGTCCCACGACAACGGTGTCCTGCACCTCCTTCCGTACAAAGCTTCGAAAGGGACCATCTTCAAACTGGTTTGGTAACTATTGTTGTAAGAGAACTCTGCATATGGCAAATTGCCGTCCCAACTAGATCCATAATCTAGCGCACAAGCTCTCAACATATCCTCCAAAACCTGATTAACTCTCTCGGTCTGTCCATCTGTCTGGGGATGACAAGATGTACTGAATTCTAGCCTTGTACCCAAAGTTTCATGCAACTGCTTCCAGAACTTTGAGGTAAACTAGGTTCCTCTATCTGATACAATGCTCCTCGGAACTCCATGTAAACGTACGATCCTTGTCATGTATATCTTTGCCAACTTAGCACTGGTGTAAGTGGTCTTTACCGGGATGAAATGAGCTACCTTCGTCAATTGATCAACTACAACCCAAATCGAGTCATAGCCTGAACGAGTCTTGGGCAATCCCGTGATAAAATCCATGCCTAACTTATCCCACTTCCATTTGGGTATCGGCAATGGTTGTAACAGTCCTACTGGCTTCTGATGCTCTTCCTTTACTCTCTGACATACATCACAAACTGCTACATACTCCACAATATCCTTCTTCATTCCGGTCCACCAGAAAATATCCTTCAAATCCAAATACATCTTGGTATTTCCTGGGTGAATCAAATATGGTGAATCATGTGCCTCTTGCAGTATCAACTTCCTGATCTCCGGGTCATTGGGCACGTAAACACGGTCTTCAAACCATAGGGTATCGTGCTCATCCTCACGAAATCCCTTAGCTTTTCATTTGCTCATTTTCTCCTTAATAGAAGCAATCTCCTTGCAAGTCCTTTGAGCTTCTCTGATTTTATCCATCAATGTAGACTGAATCTCTAGTGCTGCTACATAGCCTCTCGGAACTATTTCCAAACATAGTTCGCGAAGATTTTCTGCTAACTCCATTGGTATTTCTCCCGTCATTAATGTATTGACATGGATCTTATGGCTTAATGCGTCAGCTACTACATTAGCCTTCCCGGGATGATAATGCAATTTCATATCATAATCCTTAATGAGCTCCAACCATCTCCTTTGTCCGAGGTTCAACTCCTTCTGTGTGAAAATGTACTTCAAACTCTTATGATCTGTGTACACCTCGCAATGGTTCCAATGAGGAAATGTCTCCATGTTTTCGGTGCATGCACTACGGCGGCTAACTACAAATCATGCGTAGCATAATTCAACTTGTGAGGTTTCAGTTGTCTTGAGGCATATGAAACAACTCTCCCTTCCTGCATAAGCACTGCTCCAAGTCCTCGACGTGAAGCGTCGCAGTACACCTCATAATCCTTGGTCTGGTCCGGCAAAATCAACACTAGTGAGGTAACCAAATGTTTCTTCAACTCCTGGAAACTAGCCTCACATTCCTCCGTCCATATGAACTTGGTATCTTTCTTCAACAACTCAGTCATAGGCTTCGCAATCTTTGAGAAATTCTCAATAAATCTCCGGTAGTATCCTGTGAGTCCAAGAAAACTTCGGATCTCTCCAACCGTGGTTGGTGCTTCCCACTTGGTCACGGTATCAACTTTACTGGGATCAACTGCTATACCTTCTCCAGATATAACGTGTCCGAGGAATCCTACTTCCTTCAACCAAAACTCACATTTGCTAAACATGGCATATAGTTGATGTTCTCTGAGCTTTCCAAGTACCAAACGCAAATGCTCCTTATGTTCCTCTTCATTCTTCGAGTAAACCAGGATATCATCAATGAACACTATGACGAACTTATCCAAGAACTCCATAAACACTTTGTTCATCATGTTCATAAAATATGCAGGTGCGTTAGTCAGACCAAATGACATAACGGTATACTCATACAGCCCGTACCTGGTGGTAAAAGCTGTCTTAGGAATATCCTGTTCTTGAATCTTCAACTGGTGGTATCCTGATCGCAGATCGATCTTGGAAAATACCTTAGCTCCTTGCAATCGATCAAACGGATCATTGATTATCGGTAGTGGGTACTTGTTCTTGATCGTTACTTCATTCAATCCTCGATAATCGACAACCATCCTTAACGATCCATCCTTCTTCTCCACTAGAAGTACTGGCGATCCCCAAGGCAAAGAACTTGGGCGAATATATCCCTTATCCATTAACTCCTTAATCTGCTTCTTAATTTCCACCAAATCCTTTGCTGGCATCCTATATGGTCTCTTTGATATTGGCCCAGTGCCTGGCAATATCTCAATCAAAAACTCAATATCTCTATCCGGTGGCATGCCGGGCAACTCTTCAGGAAATACTTCAGGGAAATCCTTTAACACTGGTACTTCCTCCTGCACAACTCCTGTTAAGCAATTTACTTGAGTCCTCTTTGGCACATGTCGGGATACATACTTGATCCTTCTCCCTTCTGGTGTGGTAAGCAAAATTGACTTACTAGCACATTCAATATTCCCTTCATACTTTGATAACCAATCCATGCCTAATATCACATCCAATCCTTGGGATCCCAATACTATTAGGTCTGAGCGAAAAACATAGTTACCAATCCTTAATGGTAACCGATCACACCATCGACTAGCCATATATTCTGCTCCAGGCGAGGTTACTAACATGGGTGACCTAAGGGCTTGGGTTGATAGGTTATACTTATCCACAAATCCCCTTGAGATGTATGAATGCGATGTGCCAGTATCAAAAAGAACAAGTGCAGTAAATGACTTAACCAAAAACTTACCTATTACTGCATCAGGCTGAGCTTCAACCTCCTCCACGCTAACGTGGTTCACATGTCCCCTATTGAAAGGGTTCGGCTTCTTCCCAGAACTTCCATTGCTATTTCCATTTTGTAATTCAGGACATTCATTGGCATAATGTCCGGTCTTTGAACACTTAAAGCAAGTGACTTGGCTGGGGTTGATGGGTTGGTGCGGTTCTGGCCGTTGCTTCCTCCATTCCCATTACCATTCTTGGTGCCATTGTGATTGTGCGAGCTACCTCCTCCATGGGTATGCTGAAAATGTCCTCCCGGTCTAGGGGTAAAACGTGGCTTCGGCTGAGCTCTTGAATTGTTCTTTCCTTGTCCATACTTCCTCTTGCGGTTCTCAATTTGCTGTTGCTTCCCTTCAATCATAAGAGCACGATTTATCAACTCCTGGAAGTTGTTGAAGGTTGCTACCATCAACTGCATGATCAACTCATCATTCAGTCCTTCCAGAAACTTCTCCTGCTTAGCTGCATCCGTAGCAACGTCATCTGGGGCATAACGTGCTAACTTACTAAAGTCCTCCACATACTGGCCAACTGTCCGTCCTCCTTGGCGCAAGTTGCAAAACTCACGCTTCTTCATGGCCATAGCTCCTGCTGAAACATGGGCAGTACGAAAAGCCTGCTGAAACTGGTCCCATGTGACAGTGTCGACTGGGAAAGTGGTTGTGAAATTCTCCCACCATGATGCTGCGGGTCCTTCTAGCTGATGTGCGGCAAACTTCACCTTCTCCACATCTGTGGATCCTGCTGTGGTCAACTCCCTAGCTGTCTTGCGGAGCCAATCATCTGCTACTATCGGCTCGGGGCTACTGGAAAACACCGGTGGATTCAGCCTAAGAAAACGGGCTAAGTGATCAACAGGTGGTGGTGGTGGTGGTGGGTTGTTGTTGTTGTTCCCCTGATTCTGATTCTAGACTAGCAACTGCATCAATGTGTTCTGCTGCTGGATCAACTGGGTGAGCTCCGGTGGAAAGGTAAATCCGGGGTCACGTCTCGGAGGCATATGAGGGTTTAGAAAAGATGAGATGTAAGAATAGAGGGGGTCTAAAGAGAAAACACTACCCATATGCACATGAGGCAAAAGTAAACAATTCGCTTCATTCAATCAACAAGGGCATACAATGGATCTAACTATCGCAAAAGTGCTCGGACTACTATATTTACATGGTGGACTACTACTACTGATGGGGTGGTCTACTAGAAATATTCTTCGGTTGCAGACTCCATGATATCTGCTCCAGCTTCATCAACATAGTCATCATCGCTATCATCTGGATCTGTGTCGGTGTCGTCGATGATGATGTAGTCTTCCGGGCTAATCTCCTTGGGTTCTTCGTCTTCATCTACTGGTGTAGGGCCTCCCATAAATATCCCGATCTTCCTTGTTAGGTCGGCATTCTTCTCCACCAATACTTCAATTTCCTCTTCATAATCTTCATGTGTAGCCTTGAGTTCTTCCTCCAATTCCTTGATTCTTGTCCTTGCCTTCTTCAGGTCTATCATGTCGGCACACATCTGGTTCTCCTGTCGTCCAATGTGCTGGTTTAACTCCTGGATAAAAGCTGCGATTGATCTATCCTTCCTGGTGCTGATCATCTCCTAGTGCTCATCTTGGCGCCCACAAATCTCGTAGATAGTATCCTTGAGATCCTTGTGGTATACTTCTCCAATGCGTCCCATGGCGATGTGAGCTGCCATGCTCTTTCCTAGATTCCAAGTTGGTGCATCAAAAGAAAACTCTATGGGCTCAGTGACTGGCATGAACGGCCTTCTTGGAACTTGAACTTGAATCATCCAGCGCTCTTCTTCAGGTAAAGTGGCATTGTAGGTTCCGATGAAGCTTGCTACTCCTATGTTCAGGTATCTAGTGACTTCCTCCAAGTGTCGTCCAAAGGGTGTATCTTCATCCGGTTGCGTGAACTTGTTCTTTGCATCCGCCATCCTAAAAGAGTAGAAATGATGAGGAGTCAGAAGAGAAGAGAGTGAATAGTGATCTAGGTCTTTAGCTTAGTGGTCGTGTCCTACAGTCAGCGTGTGCTCTGATACCATCTCTGTAGCGACCAGACCTCAAACAGTCTGATCTCTATGCTCCAGTGTCATCCCTGGATCAGTAATGCTGACACCACACAGTACTCGGAGGATTTATAGCAGAGTAGCAATCACACACTTATTACATCGAGTGTCTCAAAAGAGAACTTATTACAGTAAATATGGCTTAAGGCCATCTAATAATGATAACAACGGAAGGCTTGTAAGATAAGTGAGTGCATCAACTCCAACGGCATCACTGAGTATAGAACCACGACCTAAAAACTCCTTAATCGTCGTCTGAAAAGTCTGCAACATTAATGTTGCACCGCGAAACGGGTCAGCACATGGAATATGCTGGCAATGTTACACATAGAGAGTAATGGAATGAAACAACTATACTATATGCCTATTCGGCTGGTGGAAAGCTCTATGGTTACAGTTTTGCGTAAAGCCAATTTTTCCCTACTTCAAAGGAATAAATTTATTTAACTATCATGGTAGTTGTTAAACATTGAGAATGGTTGACAACATTCTCAATCCCAATTAAGCATCATCATTAACAAAACCCAACAATTAATTTAGAGTAACATGTTGAGATTCACATGATAATCCAGGTACTAGATACTCAAGATCGTCCATAACCGGGACACGACTAATCATGATTAGTTTATTACACTCTGCAGAGGTTTGCGCACTTTTCCCCACAAGACTCGATCGCCTCCGTTTGGTTTCTCGCACTACATGGTATTTGAGAAGACGGATGACCAAGACACAGTCTTTCAGAAGTGCTAGCACCTTACGATCGGGTAGACCGTACCACCTACATACCCTACATCTGCTAGTCTACCACTATAAGAGTTCGCACGACTTAGTCAACTATGCTAGAGCCCATAATAGCTTGTGGCTACACACGGAAGTTTCTAGTATGAATAGTCTCATGATCCCTTTGAGCCTGGGTGGCGGTCCAAAAGAAAATAGACAAGTCCTGGAATACCCAGGTGCCTCAATCCACCCAGATGTGTGTTTAAGTTGCCACCTTAGATAAACCATTAATTAACAATCTCACGTCTACTAGCATAGCATGGCATAATAAGCAAACGTAGAAGTAACTCCCAAAGGTTTGATAATAAACAGGTAATGGGTACTACCTCAACTACTTCCCATCCCACAGTTTAATTAGACCCTATTCATGCAATGTGTGAGGATTAATCTAATTCAATAAAACTGGGTAGTAGAAAAGGTATGATCAAAGTGTTACTTGCCTTGCTGATGATCCGGGAAACCTATCGATTCGAAGTAACAAGCGGCGCACTCCGGGTATTCTATCGCAGACAAACAAACAAGCATACAATAAGTACTCATCTAATGCATGGGTAAAACTCAAATAAGAGATCTAACCAGAAGGTTGAACTTAAGAACTCCGGTTTGCGAAAGAATCAAATCGAACGAAGCAACGCAAGACAAATGGCGAAAGAAAACAACTTCGTTCTACTAATCTGGATCTAAGGAAAATTTTACAGTAGCAAAAACTTGTTTAAGTTGGTTAAACGGATAGAGGGTTTTGAGACGAAACTCCAGGCGCTTGAATCGCCTGATTCCGATAAACGAGCGAAAAGTTATACTAAAACGAAAATCGGATCAGGAATCACGATCAGAAAAATCGCGGATTTAATCCGAGAAAAAGAAAAATGACGAACGTTCGTTAGAACGAACGAACGGACGAACGCTCGCTATTTAAATAAACTGGAAAACCGATCTATTAAAAAAAACTAAAACTAAAAAAACCGACAGAAAAACCGAACGGGCCGGGAGTCCTAGTCAGACACGACCCGTAGGTCGGTTCGTTTTTTTAAATAATTATGCGCAGAAGAAAAAAAATAAAAAGAAATACTAAACGGACTCCAAAAATTCGGAAATAAATTTTCACGGGCTTCTAAAATCAAGCCGCACAAGGTGAACATTTATTTGGGGCCTAAATGCATTTTTAAAAAACACACATTTTTCCTAAATTCAAATAAAATAGCGAAAAACTCCGAAATAAAATCTTATTTGATTTTATTATTAAATCCTCAATATTTCTTTATTTTGGGGAAGTCATTTTATTCCCTCTCTCATATTTTTGTAATAGAAATAATTGATGATAAAATAAGTAAAATCAAATGATCCTATTCTCAAAATTTGAGAAAACTCAAATATGAAAATAATGAATTCCCCAACTCTCTCCATGGGTCCTTGAGTTGCGTAGAAATTCTACGATCAAAACGAAAAGCAAAATAAAATATGATATGCATTGATGATCTAATGTATAACATTCCAAATTAAAAATTTGGGATGTTACAACATTATATCTGGATCTTGTTTGATGCGAGATGGTTATTCATTTAAATCGGTAAATAATGGTTGTTCTATTTATATGAGTAATATCTTTTATGGTCATGCACCCTTGATGAGTGGTCTATTTTTGTTCAATCTCGATCGTAGTGATACACATGTTCATAATAATTAAGCCAAAAGATTCAAAGTTAATAATGATAGTGCAACTTATTTGTGTCACTTCCGTTTAGATCATATTGGTGTAAAGCGCATGAAGAAACTCCACGCTGATGGGCTTTTGGAATCACTTGATTATGAATCACTTGATGCTTGCGAACCATGCCTCATTGGCAAGGTGACTAAGACTCTGTTCTCCGGAACAATGGAGCAAGCTACTGACTTATTGGAAATAATACATATTGATGTATGCGGTCCGATGAGTGTTGAGGCTCGCGACGGCTATCATTATTTTCTGACCTTCACAGATGATTTGAGCAGATATGGGTATATCTACTTAATGAAACTTAAGTCTGAAACATTTGAAAAGTTCAAAGAATTTTAGAGTGAAGTGGAAAATCATCATAACAAGAAAATAAAGTTTCTATGATCTGATTGTGGAGGTGAATATTTGAGTTACGAGTTTAGTCTTCATTTAAAACAATGTTGAATAGTTTTGCAACTCACCCAGTTGGAACACCACAGAGTAATGGTGTGCCCGAACATCGTAACCGTACTTCATTAGATATGGTGCGATCTATGATGTCTCTTACAGATTTACCGCTATCGTGTTGGGGTTATGCTTTAGATACGGCTGCATTCACGTTAAATAGGGCGCCATCCAAATCCGTTGTGACAACACCATATGAACTGTGGTTTGGCAAGAAACCTAAGTTGTCGTTTCTTAAAGTTTGGGGTTGCGATGCTTATGTGAAAAAATTTCAACCTGATAAGCTCGAACCCAAATCACAAAAATGCGTCTTCCTAGGGTACCCAAAGGAAAATGTTGGGTACACCTTCTATCACAGATCTGAAGGCAAGATATTCGTTGCTAAGAATGGATCCTTTCTAGAGAAGGAGTTTCCCTCGAAAGAAGTGAGTGGGAGGAAAGTAGAACTTGATGAGGTAATTTTACCTTCTCCCGAATTGGAAAGTAGTTCTTGATAGAAATCAGCTCCAGTGATGCCTACACCAATTAGTGAGGAAGTTAATGATGATGATCATGAAACTTCAGATCAAGTTACTACCGAACCTCATAGGTCAAGCAGAGTATGGTCCGCACTAGAGTGGTACGGTAATCCTGTTCTGGAAGTCATGTTACTTGACCATGATGAACCTACGAACTATGAGGAAGCGATGATGAACCCAGATTGCGCAAAATGGCTTGAGGCCATGACATATGAGATGGGATCCATGTATGAGAACAAAGTGTGGACTTTGGTTGACTTGCCCGATGATCGGCAAGCCATAGAGAATAAATGGATCTTCAAGAAGAAGACTGATGCTGACGGTAATGTTAATGTATACAAAGCTCTACTTGTTGCGAAAGGTTTTCGACAAGTTCAAGGAGGTGACTACGATGAGACCTTCTCAGCCGTAGCGATGCTTAAGTCTGTCCAAATCATGTTAGCAATTGCCGCATTTTATGATTATGAAATTTGGCAAATAGATGTCAAAACTGCATTCCTTAATGGATTTCTTAAAGAGGTGTATATGATGCAACCAGAAGGTTTTGTCGATCCTAAAGGTGCTAAAAAAGTGTGCAAGCTCCAGCGATCCATTTATGGATTGGTGCAAGCCTCTCGGAGTTGGGATATACGCTTTGATAGTGTGATCAAAGCATATGGTTTTATACAGACTTTTGGAGAAGCTTGTATTTACAAGAAAGTGAGTGGGAGCTCTGTAGCATTTCTAATATTATATGTGGATGACATATTGTTGATTGGAAATAATACAGAATTTCTGGATTGCATAAAAGGATACTTGGATAAGAATTTTTCAATGAAATACCTCAGTTAAGCTGCTTATATATTGGGCATCAAGATCTATAGAGATAGATCAAGACGCTTAATTGGACTTTCACAAAGCACATACCTTGATAAATTTTGAAGAAGTTCAAAATGGACCAGTCAAAGAAAGGGTTCTTGTCTGTGTTACAAGGTGTGAAGTTGAGTCAGACTCAATGACCGACCACTGCAGAAGATAGAGAGAAAATGAAAGTCATTCCCTATGCCTCAGCCATAGGTTCTGTCATGTATGCAATGCTGTGTACCAGACTTGATGTGTGCCTTGCTATAAGTTTAGCAGGGAGGTATCAAAGTAATCTAGGAGTGGATCACTGGACATCGGTCAAGAACATCTTGAAATACCTGAAAAGGACTAAGGATATGTTTCTCGTTTATGGAGGTGACAAAGAGCTTGTCGTAAATGGTTACGTCGATGCAAGCTTTGACACTGATCCGGATGACTCTAAGTCACAAACTAGATACGTATTTATATTGAATGGTAGAGTTGTAAGTTGGTGCAGTTCCAAGCAGAGCGTCGTGGCAGGATCTACGTGTGAAGCAGAGTACATAGCTGCTTCGGAAGCATCAAATGAAGGAGTCTAGAGGAAGGAGTTCATATCCGATCTAGGTGTAATACCTAGTGCATCGGGTCCAATGAAAATCTTTTGTGACAATACTGGTGCAATTGCCTTGGCAAAGGAATCCAGATTTCACAAGAGAACCAAACACATCAAGAGACGCTTCAATTCCATCCACGATCAAGTCAAGGATGGAGACAAAGAGATTTGCAAGATACATACAGATCTGAATGTTGCAGACCCATTGACTAAGCCTTTGCCACCAGCAAAACATGATCAGCGCTAAGACTCCATGGGTGTTAGAATCATTACTATGTAATCTAGATTATTGACTCTAGTTCAAGTGGGAGACTGAAGGAAATATTCCCTAGAGGTAATAATAAAGTTAGTACATGTAATCTAGATTAATTCTAGAACTGTATTAACCGGAAGCTTAGTACATGTGTGAATACATAGACAAAAAGAGAGTCCCTAGTATGCCTCAACTTGACTAGCTCATTAATCAAAGATGGTTAAGTTTCCTGACCATAGTCATGTGTTGTCATTTGATGAATGGGATCACATCATCAGAGAATGATGTGATGGACAAAACACATCCGTTAGCTTAGCATTATGATTGTTTAGTTTTATTGCTATTGCTTTCTTCATGACTTATACATATTCCTCTGACTATGAGATTATGCAATTTCCGAATACCGGAGGAACATCGTGTGTGCTATCAAACATCACAACATAACTAGGTGATTATAAAGATGCTCTACAAGTGTCTCTGAAGGTGTTTGTTGGGTTGGCATATATCAAGATTAGGATTTGTCACTTCGTGTACCGGAGAGGTATCTCTGGGCCCTCTCGGTAGTGCACATCACTATAAGCCTTGCAAGAAATGTGACTAATGAGTTAGTTGCGGGATGATGGATTATGGAACGAGTAAAGAGACTTGTCGGTAACGAGATTGAACTAGGTATGATGATACCGACAATCGAATCTCGGGCAAGTAAAATACTGATGACAAAGGGAATGACATATGTTCTTATGCGGTTTGACCGATAAAATCTTCATATAATATGTAGGAACCAATATGAGCATCTAAGTTCCGCTATCCTTTATTGACCCGAGAGGTGTCTCGGTCATGTCTACATAGTTTTCGGACCCGTAGGGTCCGCACGCTTAACGTTCGATGACGATTTGTATTATGAGTTATGTGTTTTGGTGACCGAAGTTTGTTCGGAGTAACGGATGAGATCATAGACATGATGAGGAGTCTCTAAATGGTCGAGAGGTAAAGATTCATATATTGGAAGGTTATATACGGACACCGGAATGGTTCCGAAGAGGTTCAAGGATTTTTCGGAGTACCGGGAGGTTATCGGAACCCCCCTCCCCCCCGGAAAGTTAATGGGCCTCATGGGCCATAGTGGAGAGAGGGAGGAAGGCCACAAGAGGAAGCGCGCGCCTCCCCCATGCCCAATCCTAATTGGATAAGGGGTGGGGGCGCCCCCCTTTCCTTCTCCCTCTCCCCTCTTCCCCCTTTTCCCTCTCCGTTGAAAGGAAGGGGGGCGAATCCTACTATGAGTGGATTCCTAGTAGGACTCCCCCCCATGGCGCGCCACCCCTAGGACCGGCCACCTCCTCCTCCCCTCCTTTATATATGGGGGCGGGGGGCACTCCAAAGGCACAACAATTGTTCTCTTAGCCGTGTGCGGTGCCTCCCTCCATAGTTTACTCCTCCAGTCATAGTGTCGTAGTGCTTAGGAGAAGCCCTACGCGGATCACATCACCATCACCGTCACAACACCGTCGTGCTAACAGAACTCTCCCTCAACCCTCTGCTGGATCAAGAGTTCTAGCAACGTCATCGAGCTGAACATTTGCTGAACACGGAGGTGCCATACGTTCAGTACTTGGATCGGTTGGATGGTGAAGACGTTTGACTACATCAACCACGTTAACCTAATGCTTCCGCTTTTGGTCTACAAGGGTATGGGGACACACTCTCCCCCTCTCGTTGCTATGCATCTCCTAGATAGATCTTGCGTGATCGTAGGAAATTTTTGAAATTGCATGCTACGTTCCCCAACAGGAATTTGTTGGACCAGTTTGTCCTTCTGTAGAAGGACTACGTCTAGTTGGAGGAGCTGTGACTTAATGTGGGAGATAAACTCTCTTCATCCTATTCTACTCGACAATCGATTCGTCAACCGATGTCGATTACTCGTGATATATATACTGGAAGGCGATATCCGAACCCTTTACAGACTTCTTCTTCGAGAACCACAATGACTCTTGGTCTCTGAAGAAATTGACACCTAACCGTCTAGGGAGTTTGCAACTCTGAATAGTAATAGGCATAGCGTACTAGATTTAGATTCGAGTGATGCTGAACTACTATCTAATTCTTCAGCTCTAGGGGTTTTCTATTGGTGGATTTTAAACTCAAATCGCTCAGAGAGTGGGTTTCTCATAAATCTTCTCAGAATCAAACGGAGCAGCCACCGGACAAAACCAGCGCGGGGTGGCTATTTATAGCCTCAACCTTCCCAGATGGGAAATGACCATTTTGGGCACACGGTCTAGCCAATGGCCAACTGACACGTTTGCAACGGTCGGATGTGGAGCAATGATAACTTTACTTGAGGAAAAAGTAAAGCTAACTCATCGGTTCGAGACAAACCTCTCGTAGCGAAGAAGATCACAATCTCTTGCTGACAAGTATTTGCTCGGAACACAAAGAGATTTCTCTCACAACTTCCATAGGATTCGGGTTTAGCATCAGAGAATCAAAATTTTGAATGCTACACCCTCTTAAAAGTATGGTAGTCCTATGACTCAATGAACGAAGAAGAACAACGAAATAAATGATGCGTCTTCACTTCATCTTCATTCTTCCTCAAACACACTCATCTTCTTCGAGCGGACACCAAACCAATTGTTTGAGCTTCAACAATTTTTAGGGGTCAGTCTTGTTAACATCATCTTTGATGATAACCTTTGCTGCAACACAGGGAGATTATCTTTGTCGTTTGCATCAAACTCCTCGACATCTCAGGGACCTGTTACTCTGTGTGCACTAGCAAACACATAAGTCCCATACTCTTTATGTCAAAAAACTCTAAAACATTAGGGGTGATGACCCACAAGTATAGGGGATCTATCATAGCATTTTCGATAAGAAAGAGTGTCGAACCCAACGAGGAGCAGAAGGAAATGATAAGCAGTTTTCAGTAAGGTATTCTCTGCAAGCACTGGAATTATCGGTAACAGATAGTTTTGTGATAAGATAATTTGTAACGAGTAGCAAGCAATAAAAGTAAATAAGGTGCACCAAGATGGCCCAATCCTTTTTGTTGTGAAGGACAAGCCTGGACAAACTTTTATATGAAGTAAAGTGCTCCCGAGGACACATGGGAATTATCGTCTAGCTAGTTTTCATCACGATCATATGATTCGCATTGGTACTTTGATAATTTGATATGTGGGTGGACCAGTGCTTGGGTGCTGTCCTTACTTGGACAAGCATCCCACTTATGATTATCCCCCGTTGAAAGCATCTGCAACTACAACAGAAGTATTAAGGTAAACCTAACCATAGCATGAAACATATGGACCCAAATCAGCCCCTTACGAAGCAACGCGTAAACTAGGGTTTAAGCTTCTGTCACTCTAGCGACCCATCATCTACTTATTACTTCCCAATGCCTCCCTATAGGCCCAAACAATGGTGATGTGTCATGTAGTCGACGTTCACATGACACCACTAGAGGGATGACAACATACATCTCATCAAAGTATCGAACGAATACCAAATTCACATGACTACTAATAGCAAGACTTCTCCCATGTACTTAGGAACAAATGTAACTACTCACAAAGCGTATTCATGTTCATAATCAGAGGGCATTAATATGCATAATGGATCTGCACATATGATCTTCCACCAAGTAAACCAACTAGCATCAACTACAAGGAGTAATCAACACTACTAGCAACACACGGGTACCAATCTGAGGTTTGGATACAAAGATTAGATACAAGAGATGAACTAGAGTTTTAGATGAGATGGTGCTAGTGAAGATGTTGATGGAGATTGACCCCCTCTCTATGAGAGGATCATTGGTGATGACGATGGTGATGATTACCCCCTCCCAGAGGGAAGTTTCCTCGGCAGAATAGCTCCGCCGGAGCCCTAGATTGGTTCCGCCAAGGTTCCGCCTCGTGGCAGCGGAGTTTCATCCCGAAAGCTTACTTCTGATTTTTTCTCGGACGAAAGACCTCATATAGCAGAAGATGGGCATCGGAGGTCCACCAGGGGGCCCACGAGGCAGGGGGCGCGCCCAAGGGGGTAGGGCGCGCCCCTCACCGTCGTGGCTGGTGGGTGGCCCCCCTCTGGTAGTTCTTGCGCTCAGTATTTTTTATATATTCTGGAAATAACTTCCGTGAAGTTTTAGGACTTTTAGAGCTGTGCAGAATAGGTCTCTAATATTTGCTCCTTTTCTAGCCCAGAATTCCAGCTGCCGGCATTCCCCCTCTTTATGTAAACCTTGTAAAATAAGAGAGAATAGGCATAAGTATTGTGACATAATGTGTAATAACAGCCCATAATGCAATAAATATCGATATAAAAGCATGATGCAAAATGGACGTATCAACTCCCCCAAGCTTAGACCTCGCTTGTCCTCCAGCGAAAGCTGAAATTGAAAAATATGTCCACATGTTTAGAGATAGAGGTGTCGATAAAAATAAAATACGGACATGAGGGCATCATGATCATTCTTAAAATAGCAATATTTATATATTTTGTCATATGATCTCTTATGCTAAACTAACAATTCAATCACAATTTCAAGTATGAATCATAAACTTCATTGAGAACCAACAAACTCTAATGTCAGTCATTGAGGCAATTGCAATTTATCATAACATAGGGAAGAGTCAATATAAGAGCTTTTCAGCAAGTCCACATACTCAACCATCTTTTAGTATTTCACAATTGCTAACACTCACACAATATTTATGGGTATGAAGTTTTAATCGGACACAGAGAAAGATAGGGGCTTATAGTTTTACCTCCCAATGTTTTACCTCAAGGGTAATGTCAACGATAATAGTTCATGAAGACTCACATCCAATTAGCTATATATATCAGGATCTTTCCAACACATTGTGCTTGCCAAAGGATAAAATGTAAAAAGTAAAGGTGAAGATCACCATGACTCTTATATAAGGTAGAAGATAAAAGCAAAAGATAGGCCCTTCGCAGAGGGAAGCAAAGGTTGTCATGCGCTTTTATGGTTGCATGCACAAAATATTAATGCAAAAGAACGTCACTTTATGTTGCCACTTGTGATATGGACCTTTATTATGCAGTCCGTCGCTTTTATTTCTTCCACATCACAAGATCGTATAAAGCTTATTTTCTCCACACTAATAAGTCATACATATTTAGAGAGCAATTTTTATATTGCATGCACCAACGACAACTTACTTGAAGGATCTTACTCAATCTATAGGTAGGTATGGTGGACTCTCATGGCAAAAACGGGTTTAGGGATATTTGGAAGCACAAGTAGTATCTCTACTTGGTGCAGAGAAATTGGCTAGCATGAGAGAGAAAGGCAAGCTCAACATGTTGGATGATCCATGACAATATAATTTATCTCAGATGTAAGAAAACATAACCCATTACATTGTCTTCCTTGTCCAACCGTACTTTAATGAGTGCTCACAATCATAAAAGATGTCCAAGATAGTATATTTATATGTGAATCTCTCTTTCTTTATTACTTCCTATTAATTGCAATGATGACCAAAACTATGTTTGTCAACTCTCAACAACTTTTATTCATCATACTCTTTATATGTGAGCTCATTACTCTCCATAAGATCCATATCATCTCTTTATTTCTTTTTATTTCTTCTCTTTTATTTTATTTACTTCCCTCAAGATCATAGCAAAATAATCAAGCCCTTGACTCAACACTAATCTTTATTATATATAGATCATGGACTCGATTACATAGAAGGATCATAAAGCAAAACTCACAACTAGATCATACTAAAACTTTATTCTACTAGATCAAGATATTGTCAAAAGGATCAAACTAAGAAAAATGGTAGAGATAAAAGTGATGGTGATACGATACCAGGGACTCCCCCAAGCTTGCCAGTTGCCAAGGGGAGTGCCCATACCAGATACTCAGTTCTTATTTGTTGGTGAAGAAGGTGGAGTTGTTGATGATGGATAGTCGCACATCGAGCGTAGGAGGTCCTCCAACTTGTGGATAATGCCCTTGACTGCGATGATATGCTCCTTCAACAAAATATTTTCACGTGTGAGATACTTGTTTTGTATACGAGCTAACTCAAACATCTTGAGATCTTCGATCTCAATTGGGGTAAGAAGATTGTGATCAAGTTCAAGGATGTCTTCTGCTGCCGGAACTTGGTCCTCCGTGGCCTTCATGATCCCTTCATCCTTGTTGATCTCCATATGTTCTTCTGTAACGCCACGAGACCGATGTGCCAGGTGTCCTCCAGTTATTCGCTGTTGTTGCCTTGTCTTTTGCTTGCGTGTTGCATCTTGCCATGTCATCATCCACTTTGCATCATCATGTTTTCAAAACTTGCATCCGTCCCGGTCTCCTCGTTCCGTCCATTGTCCCTTCTGAGTCCAGACACACTTGCACGCGCCCGCGGCATGTCCGAAATATTATTTTATAAGTGGCCGGAAAATGTTCTAGGAATGGGATGAGAGTTGACATGTGGTCTTATTATAGTGTAGATAGACCGCCTGTCATGTTTCATCGCGTTCGGAGTTCGTTTGACACCCCAACGATTAACTATGGCGGCAATATAGCCGGTCTAATGTCGGACGTTTTCGGTCTCCGGAAACAGATGTCGGGCCTCTCTCTCTCTTCTCCCCCTCGCAGTCTCGCCACAACCCACCTAGTCCATCCTCCTTCCCCTCTTCGCTTCCGGAGTTGTCCGATGCGATCGCACGGTCTGAAACCCTCTCTACTCAGTGCATCAAACCCCCTCGCGCACGTGTCCGAAAAACTTACCCGAACCCGACCCGGACAGTCGTCACCGTTGGATCCGGATCATCCCCAAACGTCTAGAAAACGTCTCCATTTTCTTATTTGGACTTCCTAACCTATATTTTCTCAGCCGTCTGATTTAGATCGAAGGGCTTCCATTAGTCTGCATATAGACCCACTCTCTATATATAACCGGACCAAACCCTATTTTCTAGGGATCCTCCCTGTCCAATCCTCGCCGCCAGCTTCTCCCACCTCGGGATCCATCTCCACCCAATCAAACCACCGCCTCCATTTCCATGCCCGACCTACCTCCTCTCCACCTACTCGATCCAATCCATCGTTCCTACCGATTTTCCCCATCCAACCTCCTGCCCGAGCCCCTCCCGTTTGCTCTCACCTCCTGGCGCCTTCGCTGCCGATGCTCCCAGCCACCTGGACCACGCCCCATCTTCCCCGTTGGCCAGGACCGGCCTCGACCCTCTCTCTCTCTTCGTTCTCCTCCTCCTAGCGTTCCTCTCTCTTAGTCTGAAGCTCTCTCTTGAAACAGGGAACGTGTGCCGCCTCCTCCAGCCCCGTCAGTCATGCCACCCCGCCGAAGAACTCCGCCACGCGTTCGGATCCACTCGTCTTCGCCGCCTCCCCAAGTTCCGTCGCTGCCGCTCCAGCATCGTCCTGCCTCCGTGTGCTTCCTCGCGCTGGACCTCGCTCCCCTGCCGTCCGTCGCGCCATGGCCCGGTTCTGCTGCGAGCTTTGCTGCTGTCGAACCCGGATGAGCACGCCGCCCCATGCCCGTAGGACCTCACCGCCGGTCAGATCGGCCCTCCTCACTAGAGTCCCTCAAGCCGCCGCCAGACCCGCTGCTGCGGCCTCCTGCATTGCTGGCGTCTCTACATCGAAGCAGATGTAGAGGAGGACGAGCGCCCCGAACCGCATCGCTGTGCGTTGACCATGCCCCGGCCCAGCTGCTCCCCTCCAGTGCCGCGCAGGCCCAGCTCCCTTCAGCCGCGCAAGCCCAGCTCCCTTCGCCCGCGAGGCCCAGCTCCACGCGCCCCTGCAGGCCCAATGTGAGCACCCAGATCCAGTGCCCCTCCTGTACACAGTTGGGCCTGCCAGATTCGGCCCATAGATGTTTTTTTAGTTCTGCGAATTCACTAATTTTCCTTCACATGCATAATTACAGAATATGCCATCATTGTAATATGATCACACCTAAATAACCGTGCATTGGATTAAAACAAACTTTATATGTAATATGTTTAGAATTTTGTCTATTTTAATAATTTGCCACTTTCATGCATGTTTAAAATATTTAAAATGTTGTTTGTGTAACTTTGTCCATATGCCATGCTAAAATGGTTTAATTCATAACTAAATAACCGTAGCTCCGTTTTTAACAAACTTTATATGTAAATGGGGTAGAATTTTGCCTAGTTTAACATGGTGGCATCATCTTGCATGTTTAATAACTATCAAATATTGTTTAGGGCAGAACAGTACCGAATCTATAATATGCTCATGAGGAGTTTTCCGGAATTGTGTTTGTTGCTTCCGGGCTCAGTTAAACTTGCCTAGATAGGTAGTTTTCTTTGCTTCACCCTCTTGCCATTCTTAATCACATTTAATATTGTTGGGTACATAAATGAGAGAGAACTAAATAATTGATGTGGTGTTCCGTCAATATGCAACCCATTGCATATTGAGCTCCACTTAATTTGTAGGATTGCTTGTGCACTTTGCCATGCCATGCCTCATTAAACTAGACATGCATCATACTTGTTTGTGCATCATGCTATGCTTATGTGGTGGTTGTTTACTATATTGTTTGCTTCTTTTTGGTGTTGCTTCTTCGGGTTGGTTCTGATAACGTCGTGTTTGTGAGGACCCGTTCGACTTTGTCCGTTTGTCTCCTCCATGGACTCGTTCTTCTTCCTTGCAGGATTTCAGGCAAGATGACCATACCCTCGAAATCACTTCTATCTTTGCTTGCTAGTTGCCCACTCTTTTGCTATGCCTATGCTGTGATACCTACCACTTGCTTATCATGCCTCCCATATTGTTGAGCCAAGCCTCTAACCCACCTTGTCCTAGCAAACCGTTGTTTGGCTATCTTACCGCTTTGCTCAGCCCCTCTTATAGCGTTGTTAGTTGCAGGTGAAGATTGGAGCTTGTTCCGTGTTGGAACATGGATATATTTTGTTGGGATATCACAATATCTCTTATTTAATTAATGCATCTATATACTTGGTAAAGGGTGGAAGGCTCGGCCTTATGCCTGGTGTTTTGTTCCACTCTTGCCGCCCTAGTTTCCGTCATATCGGTGTTATGTTCCCGGATTTTGCGTTCCTTACGTGGTTGGGTTATAATGGGAACCCCTTGACAGTTCGCCTTGAATAAAACTCTTCCAGCAATGCCCAACATTGGTTTTACCATTCGCCACCTAGCCTTTTCTTTTCCCTTGGGAGTCATGCTCCTGAGGGTCATCATTATTTTACCCCCCCCCCCGGGCCAGTGCTCCTCTGAGTGTTGGTCCAACCTGTCAGCTGCCGGTGGCCACCAGGGGCAACTCTGGGCTGGCCTACCCGTACCTAGGACAATCTGAGTGTGCCCTGAGAAAGAGATATGTGCAGCTCCTATCGGGATTTGTCGGCACATTCGGGCGGTGTTGCCGGTTTAGTTTTACTTTGTCGAAATGTCTTGTAACCGGGATTCTGAGTCTGATCGGGTCTTCCCGCTAGAAGAAATATCCTTCGTTGACTGTGAGAGCTTGTGATGGGCTAAGTTGGGACACCCCTGCAGGGATTTGAACTTTCGAAAGCCGTTCCCGCGGTTATGGGAAAATGGGAATTTGTTAATGTCCGGTTGTAGATAACTTGAACCTTAACTTAATTAAAATACATCAACCGTGTGTGTAACCGTGATGGTCTCTTTCCGGCGGAGTCCGAGAAGTGAACACGGTGTTGGAGTTATGCTTGACGTAGGTTGTTCTAGGATCACTTCTTGATCATACTTTTATCGACCATGCTTTGCCTTCTCTTCTCGCTCTCATTTGCATATGTTAGCCACCATATATGCTAGTCGTTTGCTGCAGCTCCACCTCATACCTTTACCTTACCCATAAGCTTAAATAATCTTGATCGCGAGGGTGCGAGATTGCTGAGTCCCCGTGGCTCACAGATACTTCCAAACCAGCTTGCAGGTGCCGATGAGTCCGTGCAGATGACGCAACCAAGCTCAGGAGGAGCTCATGGAAGATCTTGTCCTTTGTGTTGTTTCGTTCTAGTTGATCAGTAGTGGATCCTAGTTGGGGTCGATCGGGGACCTTGTCACATTTGGGGTTCTTCTTTTATTTTGGTTCCATAGTCGGACCCTGATTGTATTTTGATGATGTAATGCTTTATTCATGTATTTGCGTGAAGTGGCGATTGTAAGCCAACTATGTATCTCTTTCCCTTATGTATTACATGGGTTGTGTGAAGATTACCTCACTTGCGACATTGCTTTCAATGCGGTTATGCCTCTAAGTCGTGCTTCGACACGTGGGAGATATAGCCGCATCGAGGGCGTTACAAGTTGGTAACCAGAGCCTTCCCCGACCTTAGGAGCCCCCACTGCTTGATCTTTATTAGCAGCCGTTGTTGAGTCTAGAAAAAATGTTTTGAGTCATTTAGGAACTATATATATCGGAGAGTTAGGAATTCTTTTTACTCCCCAGTCCCTTCATCGCTCTGGTAAGGCTTCCTGACGTAGAGTTTTGACTCTTCTCTTCTCAAATTTCACTAAAAAAAAATTTGGATCACGCGGGTATCTTGGAATCGTTCCGATCGATTTGTGACGAGAACATTGTTCTTGGTGCCTCCTATCTTTAGGGGTTGTGGCAGTGTCCCGGGGAGTTGAGCTCCGAGGTGTTGTCGTCACAATTTTATCGTTGTAGTTCTGGAATACCTGAGATTAGTTTCGCCGACATCGAAAATCTCTTTTATGCAGTTGTTGGTGAGATAACCTCGACGCCACCCAGTACTGGGGCGGGAGTTCGGGAGTTTTGCCATAACTTGTATAACAGATGATTTTCGAAGGTTGAGATAGACAATTTCCGAAGGTTTCTTGGTTATGTGTTGAAGGATGGATACAGCTGGATGTAGGATTTGTTAGTTTTGGGTGAGATATTATGCTTCCCATGTATCCCCAACACCTGATTGCATAACCGGAAAATTTCGGGAGTTTATAAGTGGGAATTCAAGTAGCTTTTAGGATATCTTTCCGACAGATGTATGATATGAAATTGGGGTTCGACGTCTAGTGGTCCGCCTATTCATGGTCGGTTTTACAGTGGTCTCGTTGTGTCTTAAAGAGTCCTTGGCTATGCCGACTCGGGGACGCTTCATATGTCATGTGCACTGCCTTGTACATGATGGTGTTGTATGATCGAGCCCGTGTAGGCCCCACCACGAAAACTTCGGACGAAATCTCTATCATATGTTTGTTCCGGCTTATTTTGCAAGCCAATCCTTTGTTTTGTTTTGAGTTGTGGTATTCGAGTTGCTTTGAAGTCAAATGTTGATTCCATACCTTTCCTAAACGGTGTTCTCATATTTCTATGTGGATACCAATACTTCTTGATCATCGAGATTGTCATGCCAATCCTTTTCAACCGGCGTGTTTTCTCTTCAAGTGGTTCCGATCATTTCAACATCAGCTAGATCAATTATCAGTTCTTCTCAACGGTGTTTGTTTCATTCGTCTCCAAGTTGCCTTTGTTTTTCCCTCCCTCCCACCCTTTTTCTTCAAGGACTCAACTTTCTTATTCAAGTATCCTTTTTATTGATGGGAAATCTCTCCATTCTTTTCCGTCAATGTTCTTATCCGTTGACTCTCAGAAGATGCTAATGAAGCTTCAAGTTCATCTCTCATCACTCGTTTTCTTCTCCGGTGGAACCAATTCAAGCTTTGTTGAGTATATCCTTTCCTTGTTTCTATGCTCTCTCATGCCGGTGCAATTCTTAATCATTCACCTCTCGCTATTCAATTTTTCCGGAGTGCTCAAGATATCTCAGAAGATTCGTGTTTCCCTTCGTTCATTCCATTCCATTCTTACTTTTGTTCCAGAGGCATTGTGTTGTTGCTCTCTTCAACCCTTCTTCTTGTTCTTGTCAGGACCTTGTTCTTTTATTGCTTATCCATTTAACCGGAGTGGTGTGCCCTGTTGCTCAAGTTCTTTTCGCTTTATCAAGTCTTGCATCCCTTCTCAACCGGAGTGCTTTTCGAATTTGTTCTTCCTTGTTCCTCTTTATTAACAGAGTGTTTTCAACTTCGCCATCTCCATTGTATTCTTTTCTCTAAATGGCTTAACCTTTTCAAGGTTCTTTGGTCTCACTCGTTTGTCAAAGAAGCAACTTAGTTTACCTCTTCTTTTTCTCTTCCGTTTGTCCCTCCGATGCCATCCTAGATCTCGGGACGAGATCCTCTCGTAGTGGTGGAGTGTTGTAACGCCCCGAGACCAATGTGCCAGGTGTCCTCCAGTTATTCGCTGTTGTTGCCTTGTCTTTTGCTTGCGTGTTGCATCTTGCCATGTCATCATCCGCTTTGCATCATCATGTTTTCAAAACTTGCATCCGTCCCGGTCTCCTCGTTCCGTCCGTTGTCCGTTCTGAGTCCAGACACACTTGCACGCGCCCGCGGCATGTCCGAAATATTATTTTATAAGTGGCCGGAAAATATTCTCAGAATGGGATGAGTGTTGACGTGTGGTCTTATTATAGTGTAGATAGACTACCTGTCAAGTTTCATCGCGTTCGGAGTTCGTTTGACGCCCCAACGATTAACTATAGCGGCAATATAGCCGGTCTAACGTCGGACGTTTTCGGTCTCCGGAAACAGATGCTGGGCCTCTCTCTCTTCTCCCCCTCGCAGTCTCGCCACAACCCACCTAGTCCATCCTTCCTTCCCCTCTTCGCTTCCAGACTTGTCCGATGCGATCGCACGGTCCAAAACCCTCTCTGCTCAGTGCATCAAACCCCCTCGCACGCGTGTCCGAAAAACTTACCCGAACCCGACCTGGACAGTCGTCACCGTTGGATCCGGATCATCCCCAAACGTCTAGAGAACGTCTCCGTTCTCTTATTTGGACTTCCTAACCTATATTTTCTCAGCCATATGATTTAGATCTAAGGGCTTCCATTAGTCTGCATATAGACCCACTCTCTATATATAACCAGACCAAACCCTATTTTCTAGGGATCCTCCCTGTCCAATCCCCGTCGCCAGCTTCTCCCACCTCGGGATCCATCTCCACCCAATCAAACCACCGCCTCCATTTCCGTGCCCGACCTACGTCCTCTCCACTGCTCGATCCAGTCCATCGTTCCTGCCGATTTTCCCCATCCAACCTCCTGCCCGAGCCCCTCCCGTTTGCTCTCACCTCCTGGCGCTTTCGCTGCCGATGCTCCCAGCTACCTGGACCGCGCCCCATCTTCCCCGTTGGCCAGGACCGGCCTCGACCCTCTCTCTCTCTTCATTCTCCTCCTCCCAGCGTTCCTCTCTCTCAGTCTGAAGCTCTCTCTTGAAACAGGGAACGTGCGCTGCCTCCTCCAGCCCCGTCGGTCGCGCCACCCCGCAGGAGAACGCCGCCACGCGTTCGGATCCACTCGTCTTTGCCGCCTCCCCAAGTTCCGTCGCTGCCGCTCCAGCATCTACCCGCCTCCGTGTGCTTCCTCGCGCTGGACCTCGCTCCCCTGCCGTCCATCGCGCCATGGCCCGGTTCTGCTGCGAGCTCTGCTGCTGTCGAACCCGGATGAGCACGCCGCCCCATGCCCGTAGGACCTCACCGCCGGTCAGATCGGCCCTCCTCACCAGAGTCCCTCAAGCCACCGCCAGACCCGCTGCTGCGGCCTCCTGCATCGCCGGCGTCTCTGCATCGAAGCAGATGCAAAGGAGGACGAGCGCCCCGAACCGCATCGCTGTGCGTTGACCGCGCCCCGGCCCAGCTGCTCCCCTCCAGTGCCGCGCAGGCCCAGCTCCCTTCAGCCACGCAAGCCCAGCTCCCTTCGCCCGCGAGGCCCAGCTCCACGCGCCCCTGCAGGCCCAATGTGAGCACCCAGATCCAGTGCCCCTCCTGTACACAGTTGGGCCTGCCAGATTCGGCCCATAGATGTTTTTTTTAGTTCTGCGAATTCACTAATTTTCCTTCACATGCATAATTACAGAATATGCCATCATTGTAATATGATCACACCTAAATAACCGTGCATCGGATTAAACCAAACTTTATATGTAATATGTTTATAATTTTGTCTATTTTAATAATTTGCCACTTTCATGCATGTTTAAAATATTTAAAATGTTGTTTGTGTAACTTTGTCCATATGCCATGCTAAAATGGTTTAATTCATAACTAAATAATTGTAGCTCCATTTTTAACAAACTTTATATGTAAATGGGGTAGAATTCTGCCTAGTTTAAGATGGTGGCATCATCTTGCATGTTTAATAACTACAAAATATTGTTTAGGGCAGAACAGTACCGAATCTATAATATGCTCATGAGGAGTTTTCCGGAATTGTGTTCGTTGCTTCCGGCCTCATTTAAACTTGCCTAGATAGGTAGTTTTCTTTGCTTCACCCTCTTGCCATGTTTAATCACATTTAATATTGTTGGGTACATAAACGAGAGAGAACTAAATAATTGATGTGGTGTTCCGTCAATATGCAACCCGTTGCATATTGAGCTCCACTTAATTTGTAGGATTGCTTGTGCACTTTGCCATGCCATGCCTCATTAAACCGGACATGCATCATACTTGTTTGCACATCGTGCCATGCTTATGTGGTGGTTGTTTACTATATTGTTTGCTTCTTTCCAGTGTTGCTTCTTTGGGTTGGTTCTGATAATGTCGTGTTTGTGAGGACCCGTTCGACTTCGTCCGTTTGTCTCCTTCATGGACTCGTTCTTCTTCCTTGCGGGATTTCAGGCAAGATGACCATATCCTCGAAATCACTTCTATCTTTGCTTGCTAGTTGCTCGCTCTTTTGCTATGCCTATGCTGCGATACCTACCACTTGCTTATCATGCCTCCCATATTGTTGAGCCAAGCCTCTAACCCACCTTGTCCTAGCAAACCGTTGTTTGGCTATGTTACCTCTTTGCTTAGCCCCTCTTATAGCGCTGTTAGTTGCAGGTGAAGATTGGAGCTTGTTCCGTGTTGGAACATGGATATATTTTGTTGGGATATCACAATATCTCTTATTTAATTAATGCATCTATATACTTGGTAAAGGGTGGAAGGCTTGGCCTTATGCCTGGTGTTTTGTTCCACTCTTGCCGCCCTAGTTTCCGTCATATCGGTGTTATGTCCCGGATTTTGCGTTCCTTACGCGGTTGGGTTATAATGGGAACCCCTTGACAGTTCGCCTTGAATAAAACTCTTCCAGCAATGCCCAACATTGGTTTTACCATTCGCCACCTAGCCTTTTCTTTTCCCTTGGGAGTCGCGCTCCTGAGGGTCATCATTATTTTACCCCCTCGGGCCAGTGCTCCTCTGAGTGTTGGTCCAACCTGTCAGCTGCCGATGGCCACCAGGGGCAACTCTGGGCTGGCCTACCCGTACCTAGGACAATCTGAGTGTGCCATGAGAAAGAGATATGTGCAGCTCCTATCGGGATTTGTCAGCACATTCGGGCGGTGTTGCTGGTTTAGTTTTACCTTGTCGAAATGTCTTGTAACCGGGATTCCGAGTCTGATCGGGTCTTCCCGCTAGAAGGAATATCCTTCGTTGACCGTGAGAGATTGTGATGGGCTAAGTTGGGACACCCCTACAGGGATTTGAACTTTCGAAAGGCGTGCCCGCGGTTATGGGCAAATGGGAATTTGTTAATGTCTGGTTGTAGATAACTTGAACCTTAACTTAATTAAAATACATCAACCGCGTGTGTAACCGTGATGGTCTCTTTCCGGCGGAGTCCGGGAAGTGAAGACGGTGTTGGAGTTACGCTTGACGTAGGTTGTTCTAGGATCAGTTCTTGATCATACTTTTATCGACCGTGCTTTGCCTTCTCTTCTCGCTCTCATTTGCGTATGTTAGCCACCATATATGCTAGTCGTTTGCTGCAGCTCCACCTCATACCTTTACCTTACCCATAAGCTTAAATAGTCTTGATCGCGAGGGTGCGAGATTGCTGAGACCCCGTGGCTCACAGATACTTCCAAACCAGCTTGCAGGTGCCGATGAGTCCGTGCAGATGACGCAACCAAGCTTAGGAGGAGGTCAATGAAGATCTTGTCCTTTGTGTTGTTTCGTGCTAGTTGATCAGTAGTGGAGCCTAGTTGGGGTCGATCGGGGACCTTGTCACATTTGGGGTTCTTCTTTTATTTTGGTTCCGTAGTCGGACCCTGAATTTATTTGGATGATGTAATGCTTTATTCATGTATTTGTGTGAAGTGGCGATTGTAAGCCAACTATGTATCTCTTTCCCTTATGTATTACATGGGTTGTGTGAAGATTACCTCACTTACGACATTGCTTTCAATGCGGTTATGCCTCTAAGTCGTGCTTCGACACGTAGGAGATATAGTCGCATCGAGGGCGTCACATCTTCCCTCTTCAGTTCTATCTTCATTAGCCAAGCATCGTTGTCACCATTGTTGGAGGAAGGGGACGACATGATGCCTGGCCTTGACAACCCTGACAGAAGACAACTCGAAACAAGAACAGAGGATATTTGCGTGGTACGATGGTCAAAACCTTCGGGAGATTATATAATGAATTTTTACGGACCAAAAGAAGTATTGTGCAAGAAAACGGAGTCCAGAGAGCACACGAGGTTCCCACGAGGCAGGGGGCACGCCTAGGGGGTAGGGCGCACCTCCCACCCTCTTGGAAGCCTCGTGTCCTTCCCGGACTACTTCTTATTTTCCTATTTTTCTAAATATTCCAAAACGGAGCAAAATTACCATTATAACTGTT
Source organism: Triticum dicoccoides (assembly GCF_002162155.2). NCBI lineage: Eukaryota > Viridiplantae > Streptophyta > Magnoliopsida > Poales > Poaceae > Triticum > Triticum dicoccoides. The sequence goes on from NC_041388.1 coordinate 173,097,098, forward strand.
TTGGAGTCGGTTTACTTACCGTACCACGTAACTATTCCTTTTCGGGGTCTGAAACATTCTGGAAAGTGTCCCTTATGTATTCCTCTGGGGTTACGGTTTCGATAATATTAGTTTCAACATTTATAGGATTACCTGAGATATAATGTTTAATTCTTTGACCGTTCGCCACCTTCAGATTTGTGACTTCGAAGTTGTTGATTTTTATGGCACTGGAACAATAGACCTCCTCGATAATGTAAGGACCTTCCCATTTAGAGAGAAGTTTTCCTACAAAAAATCTTAAACGAGAGTTGTATAACAATACATAATCACCTACATTAAACTCACGCTTTTGTATCCTTTTGTCATGCCATCTTTTAAGTTTTTCTTTAAACAATTTGGCATTTTCATAGGCTTGGGTTCTCCATTCATCCAGTGAGCTAATGTCAAATAATCTCTTCTCACCGGCAAGTTTAAAATCATAATTGAGCTCTTTAATAGCCCAATATGCCTTATGTTCTAGTTCGAAAGGTAAGTGACATGCTTTTCCATAAAACTTTTTATACGGAGACATACCCATAGGTTTTTTATATGCAGTTCTATAGGCCTATAATGCATCATCAAGTTTCTTGGACCAATTCTTCCTGGATCTATTAACAGTCTTTTGCAAAATTAATTTTAGCTCTCTATTACTTAATACTACTTGACCACTAGACTGTGGGTGATATGGAGATGCAATCCTATGATTAACATCATACTTAGCAAGCATTTTACGAAAAGCACCATGAATAAAATGTGAACCACCATAAGTCATTAAATATCTAGGGACTCTAAACCTCGGAAAAATAACTTCTTTAAGCATCTTAATAGAGGTGTTATGATCAGCACTACTAGTTGGAATAGCTTCTACCCACTTAGTAACGTAATCAACAACAACTAAAATATGTGTACACCCATTAGAGCAAGGAAAAGGTCCCATATAATCAAAGCCCCAAACATCAAATGGTTCAATAACAAGTGAATAATTCATAGGCATTTCTTGATGTCTACTAATATTACCAATTCTTTGACATTAATCACAAGACAAGACAAACTTACGGGCATCCTTGAAGAGAGTAGGCCAATAAAAACCGGATTGCAATACCTTATGTGCAGTTCTATCTCCAGCATGGTGTCCTCCATAAGCCTCGGAGTGACACTTGCGTAGGATCTATTCCTATTCATGCTCAGGTACACAATGTCTAATAATAACATCTACTCCTTCTTTATAAATTTGTGGGTCATCCCAAAAGTAATGTCTCAAATCATAGAAGAACTTTTTCTTTTGCTGGTATGTGAAACTAGGTGGTATAAATTTAGCAACAATATAATTAGCATAATCAGAATACCATGGAGCAGTTCGAGAAGCATTTATAACATTTAATTGTTCATCAGGAAAGCTATCATCAATAGGTAGTGGGCCATCAAGAACATTTTCTAACCTAGACAAGTTGTCTGCAATGGGGTTCTCAGCTCCCTTTCTATCAATATTATGCAAATCAAATTCTTGTAGCAGGAGAACCCATCTAATAAGTCTAGGTTTAGCATATTTCTTTTCCATAAGATATTTAATAGCAGCATGATCAGTGTGAATAGTTACTTTAGAATCAACAATATGAGGTCTGAACTTATCACAAGCAAAAACAACTGCTAATTTTTTTCAGTGGTAGCATAATTTCTTTGGGCACTGTCTAGGGTTTTACTAGCATATTGTATAACATTCAGCTTCTTATCAACCCTTTGTCCTAGAACGGCACCTACAGCATAATCGCTAGCATCACACATAATTTCAAAGGGTAAATTCCAACCAGGTGGCTGAACAATAGGTGTAGAAATTAGGGCTTTCTTAAGTATTTTAAATGCTTCTACACAATCATCATCAAAGACAAAAGGAATATCTTTTTGTAATAGGTTAGTCAGAGGCCGAGAAATTTTTGAGAAGTCCTTGATGAACCTCCTATAAAAACTGGCATGACCAAGGAAACTTCTTATACCTTTGATGTCCTTGGGACACGGCATCTTTTCAATAGCATCGACTTTAGCTTTATCAACTTCAATACCTCTTTCAGAAATTTTATGCCCCAAGACAATACCTTCATTAACCATAAAGTGGCACTTCTCCCAGTTCAAGACAAGATTAGTTTCTTCACATCTCTGCAAAACTCGATCAAGGTTGGTCAAGCAATCATCAAAAGAGGATCCATAAACGGAGAAATCGTCCATGAAAACCTCACAAATCTTTTCACAAAAGTCAGAGAATATAGCCATCATGCATCTTTGAAAGGTAGCAGGTGCATTACATAAACCAAAAGGCATACGTCTATAAGCAAAAGTACCGAAAGGGCAAGTAAAAGTGGTCTTTGCTTGATCATCAGCTGACACAGGTATTTGAGAGAAGCCAGAGTAACCATCTAGAAAGCAAAAATGCGTATGTTTGGATAATCTTTCTAGCATTTCATCAATAAAAGCCAAAGGGTAATGATCTTTTTAGTAGCTTTATTTAATTTGTGGAAATCAATTACCATCCTATAACCTGTAATAATTCTTTGTGGGATCAATTCATCTTTATCATTAGGAACAATAGTGATACCTCCCTTCTTAGGGACACAACGGACAAGACTTATCCACTGACAATCAGCAACGGGATAAATTATACCTGCATCAAGGAGCTTTAATATTTACTTTCTTACCACTTCTTTCATCTTAGGATTCAGCCGTCGTTTGTGATCAATAACTGGTTTGGCGTCTTTCTCCAAATTTATTTTGTGTTGACATAGAGTGGGACTAATGCCCTTAAGATCATCAAGAGTATATCCAATAGCAGCACGATGCTTCTTCAGAGTTTTCAATAATTTCTCTTCCTCCTTCTCTGAAAGGTTAGCACTAATAATAATAGGATATATCTTCTTTTCATCTAGATAAGCATATTTAAGAGTATCAGGTAATGGTTTAAGCTCAAACACGGGATCACCCTTGGGTGTAGGAGGATCCCCTAGGATTTCAACATGCAAATTGTGTTTTAGAATAGGTCCCTATTTAAAGAATACTTCATCTAGTTCCCTTCTTTCATTCATGAACAGATCATTTTGATGGTCTAGAAAATATTGTCCTAAAGGATCATTAGGAGGCATGGCAATAGAAGCAAGACCAATAATTTCATCTTTACTAGGCAATTCCTCATCACGGGGTTGTCTACTAAATTTAGCAAAATTAAACTCACGAGCCATATCCCCTAAACCAATAGAAAAAATATCCTTATAGCAGTCTATCTTAGCATTAACAGTATTCGAGAAGGGTCTACCAAATATAATGGGACAAAAGCTATCTTGTGGGGAACCAAGAACAAGAAAATCAGCAGGATATTTAGCCTTCCCACAAAATTCAAAGTGGACTCGCCCTCGGAAACGCTCTAGTGTAATTGATTTTTCATAAGGGTAGGGAATCGTTATAGGTAAACGATTTGTGTGGGATAAGGTAGTTATGAAACTTTAACCTATGTACCTTGTAGCACGTATTGTTTGTGGACCATAACTCATGAGCAATCTGGTTTTGCCTGGTTCTGAAACATAATTATTTTTTTGTCTATAGGTAAGCTATATGTTATTCAAAACCCCTTTTTTGTAGGTTCTACTTACTTTTCATTGGCTTCGGAATAATAGAGTAATTTGGAATAGCAGCCAAAATCTTGGGAAAAGCTAAGTTAATGATCAATAGCTTTGGATAAATAATTTAGGTACAGACCCACAAGGTCGGGTGGTTTTTTGGTCCTCGGCCAGTACTTGTGGATTCAAAAGCTCAAGAAAAGCATCACCCTATGCTGGTCAAAGAACAGCAGTAGATGCTATTCGTACAGTAGGTTTGCAACAAGCAGAAGACTTCAACATCTCTAACAATCCCAATTGGTGAAATAGTATCTCTATTAGCAAGCTTAATGGTAACATCGATATCTTCTATCTTAGCTGGTGAAATATCATGCATAATTTCTTTTTATAAGGAAATAGGTATTGCACTAGCACTAGCACCCATATCACACAAGCCATGATAACAATGATCTCCTATTTTAATAGAAATAACAGGCATGCCTACCACAGGTCTATGTTTATCTTTAGCACCAGGTTTAGCAATTCTAGCAGTCTCATCACAAAAGTAAATAAAATGCCCATCAATATTATCAGCCAAGAGATCTTTCACAATAGCAATATTATGTTCAACTTTAATTTGCTCAGGGGGTGCACAAGTTCTTATGTTACTTTTATGAACCACAGTTGAAGCTTTAGCATGATCCTTTATTCTAACAGGGAAAGGTGGTTTCTCAACATAAGCAGTAGGAACAATAGGAACATTATAAGTGATAGTATTTTCTTCAACTTTAATAGGTTCAACTACTTTTACTTCTGTCAGAGTTCTAGGAAGGGGGGTCCCCAAACTTGCCTGCCTGCAGCCCACGGCGTGGCTAAGCCAGCAGGCCGTACGGCCCATCTTCACCAACAAAGCATCCAAGACCCTCGCGAGGGTCCAAGCCTCACAAGGCGGACGATGCAAGACCTCCTCTGGAGTAGCCTAGCCAGGCAGGCTCACGAGGAGTGGAGATATCAAGGCGGGGCAAACCTCATGAGGCCCTCGTGATGCGAGCCATGACGCACGACACCAGGCGGGCGCCAGGCGGGCGCCAGTGCGTGCAACATCCTTGTTTCCTCTTTGGTGCTAAGGAGGCCAGAGCAGGCGAAGAGTACCAAGGCATCAGGCAAATGTTTCTATATCGGTGCAACGAGACCAACACCAGGAGGACGGCGAGACGGAGGTCATCGTGGAGCCCTAGACGGCGTCACCACCAGAGCCTTTCGCAGGCGAAGACCACTTTTGTCAGGATAGCTTGTACTTGATGCCCCCCTTCAAATTTGCCAGCCATTGTTGGGTCCCTTCTCGCTCGATGTTTGGGAGGAGGACCAGGGCCTATATAAGTAGAGCTAGCCACCATAGTAGCAGAGAGGGGTGAGCTGATCGCATCTCATCTCATCTCATCTCATGTTAGCTCGATCCAACCCGGACGAGAGCCTACTCACAAGAACAACTCAACCTCAGGAGGTTGTTCTTCCCTTGTACTATTCATCATCAGCCCTAGAGGCAATCCACCACCACATCATTGGAGTAGGGTATTACACCACAACGGTAGCCCGAACCAGTATAAACCTCGTGTCTTTCTGTGTTGCGAGTTCGTTCGCGAGATCTTAGAGAGCTAGGGCATAGATTGGTGGGAAGGAAAGACTTCGCGCACACCCCAGTGTTCGAACCTTAAGGGTTTGTCGGAACCCCACATCCGACATTTGGCGCGCCAGGTAGGTGTGCTTCGTAGCTTCCCTTCCATCAGTTCGTCGCTCCATCGCTCCGTTGTCTCCATGGCAGACGCTGGTCATGCTCGAGCTAAGCGTCGGGCTGCTCTCACCGCCCGCGTCGCTCAGACGGCTCCCGTCAGCGGGCCGCATCGCCGTTCTCCGTCTCCCGCCGCCAACGCTGCCACAGGCCCAGCGGGGAACAAGCAGCAGGCGTCCTCGCTGCATCCTTCGGTGCGGCAGGATGGCCGCACCGTGATACTTCCATTTTGCATCATGCTTTAATATCAATATTTATTGCATTATGGGCTGTTATTACACATTATGTCACAATACTTATGCCTATTCTCTCTTATTTTACAAGGTTTACATAAAGAAGGAGAATGCCGGCAGCTGGGATTCTGGGCTGGAAAAGGAGCAAATATTAGAGACCTATTCTGCACAACTCCAAAAGTCCTGAAACTTCACGGATGATGTTTTCCAAATATATAAAAAATACTGAGCGCAAGAACCTCACCAGGGGGCCACACCCTTCCCACGAGGGTGGGGGGCACGCCCTACCCCCCAGGGCGCGCCCCCCTACCTCGTGGGCCCCCTGGTGGCCCTCCGGTGGCCATCTTCTGCTATATGGAGTCTTTCGATGAAAAAATAAATCATAAGCCATCTTCTCGGACAAAACTCTGAAACTCCGCCGCCATGAGGCGGAACCTTGGCGGAATCAATCTAGGGCTCTGGCGGAGCTGTTTTGCCGGGGAAACTTCCCTCCCGGAGGGGGAAATCATCGCCATCGTCATCACCAACACTCCTCTCATCGGGAGAGGGCAATCTCCATCAACATCTTCATCAGCACCATCTCATCTCAAAACCCTAGTTCATCTCTTGTATCCAATTCTTTTCTCCAAGTTCGGGATTGGTGCTAGTAGGTTGCTAGTAGTGTTAATTACTCCTTGTAGTTGATGCTAGTTGGTTTAATTGGTGGAAGATCATATGTTCAGATCCTATGTGCATATTAATACCCCTCTGATTATGAACATTTTTATGCTTTGTGAGTAGTTACTTTTGTTCCTGAGGACATGGGAGAAGTCTTGCTATTAGTAGTCATGTGAATTTGGTATTCGTTCGATATTTTGATGAGATGTATGTTGTCTCTCCTCTAGTGGTGTTATGTGAACGTCGACTACATGACACTTCACCATTATTTGGGTCTAGAGGAAGGCATTGGGAAGTAATAAGTAGATGATGGGTTGCTAGAGTGACAGAAGCTTAAACCCTAGTTTATGCGTTGCTTCATAAGGGGCTGATTTGGATCCATATGTTTCATGGTATGGTTAGGTTTACCTTAATACTTTTGTTGTATTTGCGGATGCTTGCAATAGAGGTTAATCATAAGTGGGATGTTTTTCCAAGTAAGGACAACACCCAAGCACCGGCCCACCCACATACCAAATTATCAAAGTACCAAACGCGAATCATATGAACGTGATGAAAACTAGCTTGACGATATACCCATGTGTCCTCGGGAGCGCTTTACATCATATAAGAGTTTGTCCAGGCCAGTGGCGAAGCCAGGAGTTCAAAGTTGTGATTTCATTTTAAAATTGTGATGTCAAATACTTATGCGTGTATATGATATGTACTGGTTTTTGCTTGATGTCTACTAATGCATGCCAAAATGTTGTGTAGTCAGTTGACTACACAGCTAACCCCTGGCACCGCCACTGCTCCAGGCTTGTCCTTTGCTAGAAAAGGATTGGGCCACCTTTCTGCACTTTATTTACTTTTGTTACTTCTTGCTCGTTACAAATTATCCTATCACAAAACTATCTGTTACCACTTATTTCAGTACTTGCAGAGAATACCTTGCCGGAAACCGCTTATCATTTCCTTCTGCTCCTCGTTGGGTTTGACACTCTTACTTATCGAAAGGACTACGATAGATCCCCTATACTTGTGGGTCATTAAGACTCTTTTCTGGTGCCGTTGCCGGGGAGTGAAGCGCCTTTGGTAGGTGGAATTTGGTAAGGAAAAATTTATATAGTGTGCTGAAATTTACTGTCACTTGTTACCATGGAAGGTAATCCTCTGAGGGGCTTGTTCGGGGTATCTTCACCCCGACCAGTAGAGCAAAGAGTTGCTCCTGAACATACTGAAAATGAAAATGAAAATGAAAATGCTTGCTTTGAAGTTCCTTCGGGTATGATTGAAAAACTGGTAGCTAATCCTTTTTTAGGAGATGGAACAAAACATCCTGATGAACATCTGATATATGTGGATCAAATTTGTGGATTATTTAAGCTTGCAGGTGTACCCAGATATGTTGTTAAGAAGAAGGTCTTCCCCTTATCTTTGAGGGGAGATGCATCGACATGGTATAGGCTATGTGATGATATGAGGTCTTGGAATTAAAAACGATTGAAATTGGAATTTCATCAGAAGTTTTATCCTATGCATCTTGTTGATCGTGATCGCAATTATATATATAATATTTGGCCTCGCGAAGGAGAAAGCACCGCTCAAGCTCTCAAGAGGAATGATTATTCAAAAATTTTATGCTCGGCTTTCTGGTAAAAATTACACCATGCTTGATACTTCTTGTGCTGGCTCTTTTATGATGAAGACTATTGAATTCAAATGGGATTTATTGGAAAGAATTAAACGCAACTCTAAAGATTGGGACCTCGACAATGATAAGGAGTCAGGTATGATGAAGACTTTTATGGATACCGATATTTTTCGTAAATTTAGCACTAAATATGGACTTGACTCTGAGATAGTAGCTTCTTTCTGTGAATCTTTTGCTACTTATGTTGATCTCCCAAGGAGAAGTCGTTTAAATTAAATCCTCCCATAGAAGTAAAAGTAGCTGCACCTATTAAAGTTGAAGAAAAGACTATTACTTATAATGATCCTATTGTTCGTACTTCTTATGTTGAGAAACCACCTTTCCCTGTTAGGATAAAGGATCATGCTAAAGCTTCAACTGTGGTTCGTAAAAGTAATATTAAAACATATACACCTCCTGAGCAAGTTAAAGTTGAACCTAATATTGCTATTGTTAAAGATCTCTTGTCTGATAATATTGATGGGCATGTTATTTATTTCTGTAATGAAATTGCTAGAATTGCTAAACCCCTTGATAAAGATAAACCTAGACCTGTAGTAGGCATGCCTATTATTTCTGTTAAAATAGGAGATCATTGTTATCATGGCTTATGTGATATGGGTGCTAGTGCTAGTTAAATACAAAGAAGTTATGCATGATATAGCACCTGCTGAGATGGAAGATATTGATGTCACAATTAAACTTGCCAATAGAGATACTATTTCACCAATGGGAATTTTTAGAGATGTTGAAGTCTTGTGTGGGAAACCTAAATATCTTGCTGATTTTCTTGTTCTTGGTTCCCCACAAGATAGCTTTTGTCCCATTATATTTGGTAGACCCTTCTTAAATATTGTTAACGCTACCATAGATTGCAAAAGAGATGTTGTTGCTGTCGGTTTAGATGATATGACTCATGAATTTAATTTTTCTAAATTTAGTAGACAACACCATAAAGAAGAATTACCTAGTAAGGATGAAATTATTGGTCTTGCTTCTATTGCCGTACCTCCTAGTGATCCTTTAGAAAAATATTTGCTAGACCATGAAAATGATATGTTTATGAATGAAAGAAGGGAATTAGATGAAGTATTCCTTAAACAGGAACCTATTCTTAAAAACAATTTACCTGTTGAAATCCTAGGGGATCCTCCTCCACCCAAGGGTGATCCCGTGTTTGAGCTTAAACCGTTACCCGATACTCTTAAATACGCTTATCTTGATGAGAAAAAGATATATCCTGTTATTATTAGTGCTAACTTTTCAGAACATGAAGAAGAGAGATTATTGAGAACTCCGAAGAAGCACCGCACCGCTATTGGGTATACTCTTGATGATCTTAAGGTCATTAGTCCCACTCTATGTCAACATAAAATTAATTTGGAAGAAGATGCTAAACCAGTTCGTGATCATCAACGTCGGCTAAATCCTAAAATGAAAGAAGTGGTAAGAAAGGAGATACTAAAGCTCCTTGAGGCAGGTATAATTTATCACGTTGGTGATAGTCAGTGGGTAAGCCCTGTCCATTGTGTCCCTAAGAAGGGAGGTATTACTGTTGTTCCTAATGATAAAGATGAATTGATTCCTCAAAGAATTATTACAGGTTATAGGATGGTAATTGATTTCCGCAAATTAAATAAATCTACTAAAAAGGATCATTACCCCTTACCTTTTATCAATCAAATGCTAGAAAGATTGTCTAAACATACACATTTTTGCTTTCTAGATGGTTATTCTTGTTTCTCTCAAATACCTATGTCAGCCAAAGATCAATCAAAGACTACTTTTACATGCCCTTTTGGTACTTTTGCTTATAGACGTATGCCTTTTGGTTTATGTAATGCACCTGCTACCTTTCAAAGATGCATGATGGCTATATTCTCTGACTTTTGTGAAAAGATTTGTGAGGTTTTCATCGACGACTTTTCCGTCTATGGATCTTCTTTTGATGACTGCTTGAGCAACCTTGATCGAGTTTTGTAGAGATGTGAAGAAACTAATCTTGTCTTGAATTGGGAAAAGTGCCACTTTATGGTTAATGAAGGTATTTTCTTGGGGAATAAAGTTTCTAAAAGAGGTATTGAGGTTGATAAAGCTAAGGTTGATGCTATTGAAAAGATGCCATGTCCCAAGGACATCAAACGTATAAGAAGTTTCCTTGGTTATGCCGGATTTTGTAGGTGGTTCATTAAGGACTTCTCAAAAATTTCTCGGCCTCTGACTAATTTATTACAAAAAGATATACCATTTGTCTTTGATGATGATTGTGTAGAAGCATTTTAAATACTTAAGAAAACATTGATCTCTGCACCTATTGTCCAGCCACCTGATTGGAATTTACCATTTGAAATTATGTGTGATGCTAGTGATTATGATGTAGGTGCTGTTCTAGGACAAAGAGTTGATAAGAAACTAAATGTTATTCAATATGCTAGTAAAACTCTAGACAATGCTCAAAGAAACTATGCTACTACTGAAAAAGAATTCTTAGCAGTTGTATTTGCTTGTGATAAGTTTAGACCTTATATTGTTGATTCTAAAGTAACTATTCACACTGATCATGCTGCTATTAAATATCTTATGGAAAAGAAAGATGCTAAACCTAGACTTATTAGATGGGTTCTCTTGCTACAAGAATTTGATTTGCATATTGTCGATAGAAAAGGAGCTGAGAACCCCGTTGCCGATAACTTGTCTAGGTTAGAAAATGTGCTTGATGACCCACTACCTATTGATGATAGTTTTCCTGATGAGCAATTAAATGTCATAAATGCTTCTCATACTGCTCCATGGTGTGCTAATTATGCTAATTACATTGTTGCTAAGTTTATACCACCTAGTTTCACATACCAGCAAAAGAAAAAGTTCTTCTATGATTTGAGGCATTACTTTTGGGATGACCCACATCTTTATAAAGAAGGAGTAGATGGTGTTATTAGACGTTGTGTACCTGAGCATGAACAAGAACAGATCCTACGCAAGTGTCACTCCGAAGCTTATGGAGGACACCATGCTGGAGATAGAACTGCACATAAGGTACTGCAATCTGGTTTTTATTGGCCTACTCTCTTCAAGGATGCTCGTAAGTTTGTCTTATCTTGTGATGAATGTCAAAGAATTGGTAATATTAGTAGACGTCAAGAAATGCCCATTAATTATTCACTTGTTATTGAACCATTTGATGTTTGGGGCTTTGACTATATGGGACCTTTTCCTTCCTCTAATGGTTATACAAATATTTTAGTTGCTGTTGACTATGTTACTAAGTGGGTAGAAGCTATTCCAACTAGTAGTACTGATCATAACACTTCTATTAAAATGCTTAAAGAAGTTATTTTTCCAAGATTTGGAGTCCCTAGGTATTTAATGACTGATGGTGGTTCACATTTTATTCATGGTGCCTTCCGTAAAATGCTTGCTAAATATGATGTTAATCATAGAATTGCATCTCCTTATCATCCTCTGTCTAGTGGTCAAGTAGAATTGAATAATAGAGAGCTCAAATTAATTTTGCAAAAGACTATTAATAGGTCTAGAAAGAATTGGTCCAAGAAACTTGATGATGCATTATGGGCCTATAGAACTGCATATAACAATGCTATGGGTATGTCTCCGTATAAAATGGTATATGGAAAAGCATGTCACTTGCCTCTCGAACTAGAACACAAGGCTTATTGGGCTATTAAAGAACTTAATTATGATTTTAAACATGCCGGTGAGAAGAGGTTATTTGATATTAGCTCACTTGATGAATGGAGAACCCAAGCCTATGAGAATGCCAAGTTGTTTAAAGAAAAAGTTAAAAGATGGCATGACAAAAGGATACAAAAGCGTGAGTTTAATGTAGGTGATTATGTATTGCTATACAACTCTCGTTTAAGATTTTTTGCAAGAAAACTTCTCTCTAAATGGGAAGGCCCTTACGTTATCGAGGAGGTCTACCGTTCCAGTGCCATAAAAATCAACAACTTCGAAGGCACCAATCTGAAGGTGGTGAACGGTCAAAGAATCAAACACTATATCTCAGGTAATCCCATAAATGTTGAAACCAATGTTATTGAAACCGTAACCCCGGAGGAATACATAAAGGACACTTTTCGGAACATTTCAGACACCGAAAGGAATAGGTATGTGGTATGGTAAGTAAACCGACTCTGAAACAGTTTTTAAGGCAATATTTCTCCGTTTTGGAATATTTAGAAAAATAGAAAAATAAGCAGCAGTCCGGGAAGGACACGAGGGCTCCACGAGGGTGGAGGGCGCGCCCTACCCTACTGGGCGCGCCCCCTACCTCGTGGGCACCTCGTGTGCTCTTCGGACTCTGTTTTCGTTCACGACACGTATTTTGGTTGGTAAAAATTCATTATATAATCTCCTGGAGGTTTTGACTCCCATATCACGCAATTATCTCTTGTTTGTGTTTCGAGCTATTGCTGCGGCAGATTAGAGCAGGATGTCTTTGCAAGAGTCAGTCGGCGAGAGCCGGGTGTCTCATCTGGCACCGAGATCAATGACAAACAATCATGTTGACCCCTTTGGGCCAGCAACAGAGGAAGAGATGGACGTTGATTTGAAGAGGATAGATGCCATGGAAGAGGATCAAGAAGTCACTTCCCGCCTCCAAGCTGGATTCACAATGGGGGAACTGCAGAGCTGAGCTATTCCAAACTCGGTTATCCCTTCCAATGTTAGATTTCTTTCTTATGAGAATATGAAAAAGAGTGTCACTAGTTCTCCCGCAGCTATGCAGCACCCTTGGGTGCAGGGAGCTTTGGCTGTTACAGGAAAACTCCGAAAGGAAATAATGGACCTCAAGCAGCAAGTCAACAAGCTTGAGGAGGAGAACCGTATCTTGAGGGGCATCATCGCCAAGAATACCACATCACCATTCCCGGAAAGAGAGACATAATCACATGGGTATGGGCACTCCACTTGGCAACTGCCAAGCTTGGGGGAGTGCCCTGGTATCGTGTCACCGTCACTTTATCTTTACCGTTTTTCTTAGTTTGATCCTTTTGGTAATATCTTGATCTAGTAGAATAAAAGTTCTTAGTATGATCTAGTTGTGAGTTTTGCTTTATTATCCTTCTATGTAGTCGAGTCTGTGAGCTATATAATAAAGATTAGTGTTGAGTCAAGGGCTTCATTATTTTGCCATGAAAAGAGAAAGAAATAAAAAGAAACAAAGAGATCATATGAGTCTTATGGAGAGTAATGAGGTCACATAGAAAGAGTATGGTGAATAAAAGTTATTGAGGGTTGACAAACACAGTTTTGGTCATCGTTGCAATTAATAGGAAGTAATAAAGAAAGATAGGTCTTCACATATAAATATACTATCTTGGACATCTTTTATGATTGTGAGCACTCATTAAAATATGACATGCTAAAGAGTTGACATTGGACAAGGAAGACAACATAATGGGTTATGTTTTCTTACATCTGAGATAAATTATATTGTCTTGGATCTTCCAACATGATGAGCTTACCTTTCCCCCTCATGCTAGCCAAATTCATTGCACCAAGTAGAGATACTACTTGTGCTTCCAAACACCCTTAAACCAGTCTTGCCATAAGAGTCCACCATATCGACCTATGGATTGAGTAAGATCCATCAAGTAAGTTGTCATCGGTGCAAGCAATAAAAATTGCTCTATAAATATGTATGATTTCTTGGTGTGGAGGAAATAAGCTTTATGCGAGTGTGTGATATGGAAGTAATAAAAGCGACAGACTGCATAATAAAGGTCCATATCACAAGTGGCAATATAAAGTGACGTTCTTTCGCATTAATATTTTGTGCATCCAACCCATAAAAGCGCATGACAACCTCTGCTTCCCTCTGCGAAGGGACTATCTTTTACTTTTATCTCTTACATTGCATAAGAGTCATGGTGATCTTCACCCTTCCTTTTTACATTTTATCCTTTAGCAAGCACAATATGTTGGAAAGATCATAGTATATATGGCTAATTGGATGTCAGTTTTCACGAACTATTACTATTGACATTACCCTTGAGGTAAAACGTTGGGAGGCAAAACTATAAGCCCCTATCTTTCTGTGTGTCCGATTAAAACTCCATACCCATAAGTATTGCGTGAGTGTCAGCAATTGTGAAAGATTATATGATAGTTGAGTATGTGGACTTACTGAAAAGCTCCTATACATTGACTCTTTCCTGTGTTATGATAAATTGCAATTGCTTCAATGACCGAGATTGTAGTTTGTTATTTCTCAATGAAGTTTACGATTCATACTTAATATTGTGATTGAATTATTACTCTAGCATCAAATATTATATGACAAAGAATTATGTAAGTTGTTGTTCTAAGAATGATCATGATGCCCTCATGTCCGTATTTTATTTTTATCGAGACCTCTATCTCTAAACATGTGGACATATTTTTCGATTTCGGCTTCTCACTTGAGGACAAGAGAGGTCTAAGCTTGGGGGAGTTGATACGTCCATTTTGCATCATGCTTTTATATCAATATTTATTGCATTATGGGTTGTTATTACACATTATGTCACAATACTTATGCCTATTCTCTCTTATTTTACAAGGTTTACATAAAGAGGGAGAATGCCGACAGCTGGGATTCTGGGCTGGAAAAGGAGCAAATATTAGAGACCTATTCTTCACAGCTCCAAAAGTCCTGAAACTTCAGGGATGATGTTTTCCAAATATATAAAAAATACTGAGCGCAAGAACCTCACCAGGGGGCCACACCCTTCCCACGAGGGTGGGGGCGCGCGCTACCCCCCAGGGCACGCCCCTACCACATGGCCCCCCTGGTGGCCCTCCGGTGGCCATCTTCTGCTATATGGAGTCCTTCGATGAAAAAAAATCATAAGCCATCTTCTCAGACGAAACTCTGCCGCCATGAGGCAGAACCTTGGCGGAATCAATCTAGGGCTCTGGCGGAGCTGTTCTGCCGGGGAAACTTCCCTCCCGGAGGGGGAAATCATCGCCATTGTCATCACAAACACTCCTCTCATCGAGAGAGGGTTATCTCCATCAACATATTCATCAGCACCATCTCATCTCAAAACCCTAGTTCATCTCTTGTATCCAATTCTTGTCTCCAAGTCCGGGATTGGTGCTAGTAGGTTGCTAGTAGTGTTAATTACTCCTTGTAGTTGATGCTAGTTGGTTTAATTGGTGGAAGATCATATGTTCAGATCCTATATGCATATCAATACCCCTCTGATTATGAACATGTTTATGCTTTGTGAGTAGTTAGTTTTGTTCCTGTGGACATGGGAGAAGTCTTGCTATTAGTAGTCATGTGAATTTGGTATTCATTCGATATTTTGATGAGATGTATGTTGTCTCTCCTCTAGTGGTGTTATGTGAACGTCGACTACATGACACTTCACCATTATTTAGGCCTAGAGGAAGGCATTGGGAAGTAATAAGTAGATGATGGGTTAATAGAGTGACAGAAGCTTAAACCCTAGTTTATACATTGCTTCGTAAGGGGCTGATTTGGATCCATATGTTTCATGCTATGGTTAGGTTTTCCTTAATACTTTTGTTGTATTTGCGGATGCTTGCAATAGAGGTTAATCATAAGTGGGATGTTTGTCCAAGTAAGGACAGCACCCAAGCACCAGTCCACCAACATACCAAATTATCAAAGTACCGAACGCGAATCATATGAACGTGATGAAAACTAGCTTGACGATATTCCCATGTGTCCTCGGGAGCACTTTACATCATATAGGAGTTTGTCCAAGCTTGTCCTTTGCTACAAAAGTATTGGGCCACCTTGCTGTACTTATGTACTTTTGTTACTTGTTGCTCATTACAAATTATCCAATCACAAAACTATCTGTTAGCACTTATTTCAGTACTTGCAGAGAATACCTTGCTGGAAACCGCTTATCATTTCCTTCTGCTCCTCATTGGGTTCGACACTCCTACTTATGGAAAGGACTATGATAGATCCCCTATACTTGTGGGTCATCACACCGCCACTCCATCACTGACCCCTGTTGGTTCTTCGTCTCACGCGCACCGCGCTCCCATGGAGGTACGGGCCGCGCTCCTCGCAGCGAACGAGCTCCTGCACTACCGCCCCATCGACGACCTCTATGAGGAGTGGCTCGACCGCGTCACTGAGCTCGTCCGCGCAGCAGGGTGCTCTCTGGCGCCGTCCCACTCTCTGCCTCCCCCTCAGCCAGCCGCGGGCGACGGGGCTCAAGGCGTGCCTCCACCACCTCGGCCCCAAGACGGCGCCTTGGCACTAAGCCGTGTGGCTCCGCGGCATGATCCGCCGCGCTCGGCGCCCGCGCGCAAAGAGAGAAGCTGCCAAGAAATTCCACGGCCATGAGAAGCTGCACCTGCGCTCCCGGCGCCACCTTGTTAAGAGCGCGCACCGCCCGCAGTGGTGCAGCGCGGACCTCGTCAAGACCAAGCTCCACCTCCGAAGCGGGCGCCGGCACCCACGGCTGGCTGCCGCGCCTTCACCCCCAAGCTGCTTAGCATCGCCTGGCCGGGAAAGTTCAAGCCAAATCTGCCTCCTTGCTATGACGGCACTGCCGACCCCGCGGAGTTCCTGCAGCTCTATGAGCTGAGCATCGAAGCGGCCAACGGCGATGAAAAGGTCATGGCGAACTGGTTTCCCATGGCTCTCAAGGATGGAGCTCGCTCCTGGCTCCTGAACCTGCAGCACGGCTCGATCTCCTCCTGGGACGAGATGCGCGACCGCTTCGTCGCCAACTTCTAGGGCACTCGTGACCGCCCACCGGCCGCGGGTGATCTGCGCCGCATCAGGCAGCAACCAGGAGAAACCCTCCAGAAGTACATCCAGTGCTTCAACAACACCCGCCTCAAGATCCCCAAGGTCACGGACGAGGCCATCATCTCCGCGTTCTCCGACGGCGTCCGTGACGTCAAGATGAAGGAAGAGCTCGCCATCCACGAGGAGCTCTGCACATCTTAGGAGTTGTTCAACCTGGCGACCAAGTGTGCAAGAGCTGAGGAAGGGCGCCTCTCTCTCCTTGAGCCGCCAGCCGTGGGCGTGGAGGAGAAGAAGGCCAAGGCCAAGGACGTGAAGCGCAAGGAGGCAGCTATGCTTGCAGCGGAGCCCGACATCAAGCGGGGCAGAGATCAGCCCGAGTCGTCCAAGAATGACTGACCGTTCTGCACTTTCCACAACCTGGACACCCACAACACCAGCGACTGCCAAGAGCTCAGAGCCATACGAGAAGGACGCTATGGTCGACGCCCTTAGCGCAACGACCGGGGCTACGACCACAGAGGAGGACGTGGAGGCGGACGCTGGGACGACCGTGGCCCGCGCCAGGAGTGGCGCGACCGACCTCGTGAGGACCGCTGGTAGGACCAGCCTCGCGAGGGCGCCTGGAGGGACCCGCCGCGTGAAGATTGCCCCCAGGGCAACGCCGGTCTTCCCCCGCTGCCGCCACCAAGAAGGAATGACGACCACCACTAGGACGAGGGGGTTGGGGGCTTCTAGGAGCCGCGTGCAATCACCTGCATCTTGGGCGGCGCCCAGGCCCCAGCCGCTCAGCGCACCTTCAAACAGTTCGCTCGCGAGGTGAACGCGGCGCTCCCCAAACTCGAGGCCACGTGCCCACTCAGGTGCTCCCAATGCGCCATCACTTTCAACTCGGCAGATCAGCTCAAGTGTGCAACCACCGCCGGCGCCCTCCCTATGTTGTGTTCCCCAGTCATCAGCAATGTACAGGTCACCAAGACCCTCATCGACGGCGGTGCAGGGCTTAACGTCCTGTCCGTCGACACGTTCGACAACCTCCAAGTGCCTTATGAACAACTCCAGCCCACCAAGCCTTACTCAGGAGTGACCGATGGCTCCACCACACTGATAGGGCAGGTCCGCCTGCCCGTCACCATCGGGGAGCGCAAGAACTACCGCACCGAGCTCATCGACTTCGACATCGCGCACCTCCGCCTGCCGTACAATGCCATCCTCGGGTATCCAGCCCCGACCAAGTTCATGGTAGTCACTCATCACGGCTACAACGTTCTCAAGATGCCAGGAAGCGGAGGAATCATCACGGTCCCGTGCGAAGAGAGAGATGCGGTGTGCTCCCTCGAGCGCGCCTTTCAAGCCGCAGCAATTGAGGACCGCAACAGAAGAAATGAAGGCCCTCTGGAGGACATCCCCAAGAAGAAGCAGTTGCCCTGTGCAGGACCTCAGGAGGATGGCGTCGCGGCAGGAGCCTCATCAGGACCAGCGCCCGCTCCAGGGGCGCCTCCCTCCATCGCATAGGAAGGCACGCCTGGCGCCCTCCTCAGGCAGGGCTTGGGGGCTCTCTTCTGGAGGGCCTCAGACCTTGCCAACCTCACGAGGGAGGCGCTTGGGCACCACTTGGAGGCGTGCTTCGCGGCACGTGACCCTCATGGGAGCACAGGGCAAGGAGTGCCGACCACTCAGGAGTTCATCACCAGGACCACCCAGGAACCGTAAGAAGCAAGAGCCATGCGCGACAACAGCCGCCCATGAGGCGCAGCTCCGCATCCTGGCGAGGATGCTGGGCTGTGTGTCTGCATCGATGTCTCAGGGCTCAACAGGGCCGCATCTCAAGAGCGTTTCTGGCCTTCGCGTGTGGGCCGCTGCGAAGGCCCGCCGCACAACTACGTTCGAATGCCTTTTGGCTTGCCGAGCGTGGCGTCGGCCTATCAGCGCAACATGCGACGTGTCCTGGCGGCTCAGGAAGCCAGGTACCACGTCGTTCTAGAGGATATGGAGACGGTCTTTAGGAAACTACCCGAGCCCCCAAAGCCTCCCGAGGCTCAGGGTTCTGGCGGCTCATGAGGAGTCATTTCTTCAACGCACGCCTTCAGCTGCACCAACTCTACTTCGTCTACAAACCAAGTGACATCTTCCAAGCTCATTTAGCTGGGAGCGCCCCTCGGGCTGCATTATTCCCAGGCTGCGTGGGTCCATCCCTGTGGCATGTATCCCTTTTCGCTTATGTCTTCAGCTTACCTTGTTGGGGGCGCCCCTCGGGCTGCATCATCCCCAAGCTGCTCGGGCCGGACCCGGTGGCATGTATCTTCATGCATTTATCCAAATTGATCTGCTCTCCATGCTTAACCTATCAACTGCTGTCACCTGCTCGATTGCTGCCCACCACGGGTCTGTTCATCCTATGCAATTCGCTTGCATGTTAAAAGGGGGGATCCTGAGCATCGCGACTCAGGAGCTCTTACTGGCTCTGCAGCCCTCACCACCTGGCCTTGACCATGGCATCACGACCTGGCATACACGCGGCGGTTGAGCTCGCTCGAGGGCCGGGACCTGAGGACGTAGAGTTCTTGCATCTAACCACCTTGCAGGGACATACAATCACCAAGACTCAAGACCAGGCGCAATCTGCCTTGAGGTAGTGCCTCGTGAGTCCCGCGCTGGCTCATGAGTGCCCAGATACACCTCGCAGCCCTACCGTGCAAGCCACGTGTCAGGGCGGGGTTGTACACGCCCCGGGGGCTCCTCCTGGAGGGCCCCCCATCCCACGCCCAAGTGGAAGCACCATGCTTCGTGCTGGCTGTCGACACTGCCGAGGAGCGGCTATGCCCGTGCACAAGCGGAAGCACTCTGCTCCGCGCTGGTGATAAACAACTAAGGGCGGCCCCATGGTCGTACCAACCTCAGGGAGCCCACAGCTCAGCGCCCAGCCTCACCACAATACCTCCCCTCGGGAGAGCCGCACGAGGGGGCTGGGCACGGGGGCTATGCTCGGGTTACGCCCAAGCGCACACCACCTAACCAGGTCCCCCGGACCTGGGCATCGCGCACCCCTCCCGAGGCCTCGGCGAGGGCAAGTATGGAAATTGTTTGAACGTCAATGGAGACTCCTGAGTATCGTAACTCAGGAGCCTAACTGGTCACGTAGCCCCTCACTCCTTGGTCTGTCCTGGTCTCCGGTTGGCCCAATGGCGGTTGAGGTATGCGCGTGGCCGGGCTCTGCCAACATAGAACATTGATCTATCCTCACGAACTCTCCCTATATGCTGTTTGCGCGTCAAGGGGGACTCTTGAGCATCGCGACTCAGGAGCCTAACTGGTGTCATGTAGCCCCTCACTCGTTGGCCGTCCTGGTCTCCGGTCGGCCCAATGGCGGTTGAGGTATGCGCAGGGCCGGGCCCTACCGATGCAGAATGCAAAGCAAATAGGAAGGAAATCGCAAAACCTCGAAGCAAATATTATAAGCATATTGTTCTCACAATACCAAATGAAAAGTATAAACGCCTCCATGAGGCATGATACATGTCGCAGGAACGAAACAAGAAGAATAGCCATAGGTCACCCCTGGATATCGCCATCGCCTGCGGAAGGTGCCCCCCCGTGGGCAACGATGTTCTCACCTTCACCACCAGCCGCAGGATCAGCGGCATCGCCAGACAGAGGATCCGAGACAAAGCCGCGGAACCTCCCCAGCAAGGCCTCCAGTTGACCTTATACAGCCGCGGCGGCAGCTTCGCAGTGATCTTCAGCCACAGGCTCCAGCAGCTCGTCAAGGTGAGCGCTGGGGTCGCGAAGGTGCAGATGGGTGAAGACGCGAGTCAGTGCGGCTGAAGACAGGATGTGAGCTTCTGCCTCCGCCATGGGACCGAGGCCATCAACGACCTCCTCAAGCGCGTTCATCACGAGAGGAAGCAGCTGGGCGGGGCCGTCCTCGTCGGTGTCCAGCGGCTTCTCCAGGCCATGCTCGTAGAGTGTCTTCAACGCCTCGCGAGACCTCTTCTCGAGATCAGCGAAGGTCATGCGGTCTTTGGACTAGTCTCGCGCATTGGCATCAAGATCGGCCTGCCTCGTCTCCATCTTCCGCTCCAACTCTTCCAACCGGTTGCACTCGGCGGCCTGCTTCTTCCCCAGCTCCACCAGCTCAGCATCACGGTTCTTGACGGCTTCCTCCCGGGCCTTCATCTTCTCCTCCCTCGCTTGGCGACAGCGTACCTCTTCGGTGTGCTTGTCGTGCAGGCTCTGCAACTCGCCCTCCATCACTTGGCAGCGGTCACGGGCGTCCTTGGTGTCGTTTAGTGCTGCCTCACGGTCGGCTGCAGCGCTGGCGGCTCCTTGCCACTCCTCCTCGGAAGCCATAGTAGCCTGGCCCAGCACCGCGCGGACTGCCAGGTCGGAGTGAAGCCAGCCATAGGCCAACTCCAGACGCCCGGCCACCAGGCGCGGGTCCGAGCTCAGGAGATCCGCCTGCAGCTGGATCATCTCCGAAAGGGCATGCTCCAAGACAGCCGCAGGAGCAGAAGAATAAGAGATTTGAGATGCTGCGGTGGGAGGAAGCGACACTATCACCAGGGCTTGGGAGACCGCGAACTCCGGAGCAGCTGGGACCTCATCAGCCGTGTCAAGCGCCGGCACCTCCGAAGCCAGCGGGGCCATGGGGGCTGATTCCACGCGGCGATGTTCCTCTTGGCCCCGCGAGGACGACCGGGATGGGGAGATGCGGGCGCTGCTGCCTCCTTTCTCTGTGGAGGGAGGCACGGCCGCTGTACCCTCCTTCCTCTTCTTCACCGAAGACGCCGGCCTGATCAACCAAGGGCGAGCGTCAGAAAATAACAAGTCCCGACAGGGATAAACCGAAGCTCGAGACACCTACCGATCCATCGCGAAGTACTCCACCTTTCGCTTGTGAAGCTTGAAGCTTGACAGCATTGGGACCTGAAGGGCAGGCGTTTGGGTTCCAGCGGCGCCAGGCGATGCGGAGGTAGAACCGGATCCAGCCCCATGAGGTGTTGGGATGGAGGCGGCACCACGGACCACCAGCGACGACCTACCCTTCGTCGGGGTGAGGGGTTGCTCCCTCTCCCCTTGGTAGGTGTCGGCTTCGGCATCATCAGGAAGGGCGCGGAGAATCTCGACCTTGCTCAGAGGGGAAGTCTCCCCCATCTCTTCCGGGGTCTCCTCCGTGTCCACCTCCTCTTCCCCCTCTCCGCGGGATTCGCTAGAAGACACCTCCATCGGTTTCTGTGCCATAGGAGCTCCCGGAAGCGTCGGCCGCACCAGTCCGCGCACATCAAAACTCGGCCTGGAGGCGACGAATTCCTCCCGGTCCCTGCGTTGGAACAGGGGAGCGAAGGCGCTAGGCGGGTACTCCTGGTGGTCCCCTACTATGAGGCGTAGGACGGCGTCCAATTCATCGCCAGGTAGGTCCCCTGGCCTCAGGCGGGTCTTGTTTTCCTCTTCTTCGAGCTCCCAGAGGGGGCGTGCGCGCCTGGAGTGGGGCAACCCGCAGCATCAAGAACTCCCTTAGGACCATCGCCCCCGTTATCTTAGCCGCCCCCGCGTTGCCCGGCTTCAGGTCGGACATCATCTTCCCCAACACTGATGATGCCCGCTCATCGACAAGCTCCGCCTTGGGCCACCCCTTGCCCTGCCGGGGCGCCTCCGTCGGCAACACCAGGCACGGATGGGCGTGCTTGGCGTCCATCATGACCCACTTGGATCGAATGTTGTCGGCTCTCTTCCCGGTGCTCGAGATCGAGTTGGCCTTGCCGTAGGCGACGAAATTAGCGCATCTGGAGGCATGCTCGCCGCTGACGCGGAGGAAGAAGAAATGGGGCAGGAGCGCCATGGACGGCATCTCGCCTAGGTACGCCGCAAAGTAGTAGGCAAAGATGGACAGGAGGAGGACAGAATTGGGATGGAGGTGCAACGCCTGCAACCCGTAGTGGTCGAGGACTTCATAAAAGAAATCGGAGAAGGGAGGAATCAACCCAACAGCGACGCTGCTCGAGAAGAAGGGGAAGAAGGTGCTCCCCTCAGGCTCCGGCTCGTCGGACGCATGCCGGAGCTCCGTCTTCCCCCACTCGTTGCTCTCTCCCGCTGTGAGCAGGCGCACGGAGGTGAGACTCTTCTCCGTGACGGTGGGCGCCTCAAGAGCAGGCTCGTACCAAGCCGGTGCCGAGGAAGTCTTGACCTTGCGCAGCTCCATGAGCGGCAGATGCAGAGCAAGGCTGGGGCGGATCTGGAGGTAGCAGCGGCGAAGAGCGAGAAAGGGGATCTGGAGCGAGGCAAGGAAGAAGCAAAGAAGGCAAGTGCTACCTGCACCAGCCTTTTGATAGGTCAAGCAGTTGCCGAGGCAGCATGGGGAAGTGGAGACGCCCACGTCCAATCAACCTCCACATGTAAACCGAGGCCGCATGCTTTTGGGGGCCCGCGGAGCTCTAAACTTGGCCCTTGGCTTCGCCGTGAAGCCAAGCCCGAGCGCACCTTGGGCACGGGGGCTACTGTCAGCGTACTGGGAACGAGGGTCCCCAGACTTTCCTGCCTGCGGCCCACGGCGTGGCTAAGCCAGCAGGCCGTACGGCCCATCTTCACCAACAAAGCATCCAAGACCCTCGCGAGGGTCCAAGCCTCGCGAGGCGGACGACGCAAGACCTCCTCTGGAGTAGCCTAGCCAGCCAGGCTCACGAGGATTGGAGATATCAAGGCGGGGCAAACCTCACGAGGCCCTCGTGACGTGAGCCATGACGCACGACACCAGGAGGGCGCCAGCGCGCGCAGCGTCCTTGTTTCCTCTTTGGTGATAAGGAGGCCAGAGCAGGAGAAGAGTACCGAGGCATCAGGAAAAGGTTGCTATATCGGTGCAACGAGACCAAGACCAGGAGGACGGCAATACAGAGGTCATCGTGGAGCCCAAGACGGCGTCACCACCAGAGCCTTTCACAAGCAAAGACCACTTTTGTCAGGATAGCTTGTACTAGTTGTCCCCTTTCAAATTTGGCCGCCATTGTTGGCTCCCTTCCCACTCGATATTTGGGAGGAGGACCAGGGCCTATATAAGTAGAGCTAGCCACCATAGTAGCGGAGAGGGGTGAGCTGATCGCATCTCACCTCATCTCATCTCATTTTAGCTCGATCCAACCCGGACGAGAGCCTACTCAAAAGAACACCTCAACCTCAGTAGGCTTTTCTTACCTTGTACTGTTCATCATCAGCCCTAGAGGCAATCCACCACCACCACATTGGAGTAGGGTATTACACCACAACGGTGGCCCGAACTTGTATAAACCTCGTGTCTTTTTGTGTTGCGAGTTCATCGAGTTCGTCCGCGAGATCTTAGCGAGCTAGATCATAGATTGGTGGGAAGGAAAGACTTCGTGCACACCCCAGTGTTCGAACCTTAAGGGTTTGCAAGAACCCCACATCCAACAACTTCTATGGGAGGAAGATATTAAACCACTTCTCCTTAGGGAGATCAACATGAGTAGCAAATGATTCACAGAAAGAAGCTACTATCTCAGAGTCAAGTCCGTATTTAGTGCTAAATTTACGAAAAACATCAGTATCCATAAAAGATTTAACACAATCAAACTTAGGTGTTATACCTGACTCCTTACCTTCGTCGAGATCCCAATCTTCAGAGTTGCGTTTAATTCTCTCCAATAAATTCCATTTGAATTCAATAGTCTTCACCATAAAGGAACCAGTACAAGAAGTATCGAGCATGGAGCGATTGTTGTCAGAAAGCCGAGCATAAAAAAATTGAATAATCATTTATCTTGATATCTCATGATTGGGGCATGAATATAACATTGACTTAAGCCTCCCCCAAGCTTGAGCGATGCTTTCTCCTTCGTGAGGCCAAAATTTATATATATAATTATGATCACGATGAACAAGATGCATAGGATAAAACTTCTGATCGAATTCCTATTTCAACCGTTTTTAGTCCCATGATCCCATATCATCACATAGCCTATACCATGTCAATGCTTCTCCCTTCAAAGATAAAGGGAAGACCTTCTTCTTGATAACATCATCGGGCATACTTGCAAGCTTAAATAACCCACAAACTTCATCCACATAGATTAAGTGTAAGTCGGGATACAATGTTCCATCTCCTGCAAAAGGATTAGCCAGCAGTTTCTCTATCATACCCGAAGGAATTTCGAAGTAAACATTTTCATTTTCAGTAGGTTCAGTAGGTTGAGGAGAAACTATTTGCTCTACCGATCGGGGTGAAGACACCCCGAACAAGCCCCTCAAAGGATTACTTTCCATAGTAACAAGTGACAGTAAATTTCAGCACACTATATAAATTTTTCCTTACCAAATTCCACCTACCAAAGGCGCTTCACTCCCCGGCAACGGCGCCAGAAAAGAGTCTTGATGACCCACAAGTATAGGGGATCTATCGTAGACTTTTCGATAAGTAAGAGTGTCGAACCCAACGGGAAGCAGAAGGAAATGATAAGCAGTTTTCAGTAAGGTATTCTCTGCAAGCACTGAAATTATCGGTAACATATAGTTTTGTGATAAGATAATTTTTAATGAGCAGCAAGCAATAAAATTAAATAAGGTGCATCAAGATGTCCCAATCCTTTTTGTGGCAAATGACAAGCCTGGACAAACTCTAATATGAAGTAAAGCGCTCCCGAGGACACATGGGAATTATCGTCAAGCTAGTTTTCATCACGATCATATGGTTTGCGTTCGGTACTTTGATAGTTTGATATGTGGGTGGATAGGTTCTTGGGTGATGTCCTTACTTGGACAAGCATCCCACTTATGATTAACCCCCATTGCAAGCATCCGCAACTACAACAGAAGTATTAAGGTAAACCTAACCATAGGATGAAACATATGGATCCAAATCAGCCCCTTGTGAAGCAACGCATAAACTAGGGTTTAAGCTTCTATCACTCTAGCAACCCATCATCTACTTATTACTTCCCAATGCCTCCCTCTACGCCCAAACAATGGTGAAGTGTCATGTAGTCGACGTTCACATGACACCACTAGAGGGATGACAACATACATCTCATCAAAATATCAAACGAATACCAAATTCACATGACTACTAATAGCAAGACTTCTCCCATGTCCTTAGAAACAAACGTAACTACTGACAAAGCATATTCATGTTCATAATCAGAGGGGTATTAATATGTATAATGGATCTGAATAGATGATCTTACACCAAGTAAACCAACTAGCATCAACTACAAGGAGTAATCAACAGTACTAGCAACCCATAGGTACCAATCTTAGGTTTTGATACAAAGATTGGATACAAGAGATGAACTAGGGTTTGAGATGAGATGGTGCTGGTGAAGATGTTGATGGAGATTGACCACCTCCCGATGAGAGGATCGTTGGTGATGATGATGGTGATGATTTCCCCCTCCCGTAGGGAAGTTTCCCCGGCAGAACAGCTCCGCCGGAGCCCTAGATTGGTTCCGCCCAGGTTCCACCTCGTGGTGGCGGAGTCTCGTCCCGAAAGCTTGCTTCTGATTTTTTTCTCCGACGAAAGACCTCATATAGCAGAAGATGGGCATCGGAGGTCCACCAGGGGGCCCACGAGGTAGGGGGCGCGCAGGGGGTAGGGCGCGCCCCCACCCTCGTGGCTGGTCGGTGGCCCCTCTCTGGTACTTCTTGCGCTCAATATTTTTTTTATATTCTAGAAATAACTTCTGTGAAGTTTCAGGACTTCTGGAGCTGTGCAGAATAGGTCTCTAATATTTGCTCCTTTTGCAGCCAAGAATTCCAGCTGCCGGCATTCCCCCTCTTCATGTAAACCTTGTAAAATAAGAGAGAATAGGCATAGTATTGTGACATAATGTGTAATAACATCCCATAATGCAATAAATATCGATATAAAAGCATGATGCAAAATGGACGTATCAAGGGGCCTATCATTGCACCAACAGTATCCCCCTTTTGGGTGGTTGTTGACAAATAGATAATCATCAAAGTGAAGATACATAAGTGAAATTTAAATCAAACAAGAGTGAACTTGCGTTACTTGACTCGATGATGAAATATACGCCCCCTTAGGTGTATCCAGGTTTGATGATATGTTATGAAATTCCCTTGCAATTCATTGATGTGGAGGATTTTTGAATCATTCAAGGTAATGATTCACACTGATGGTATATAATCCATTGAAAATGTAGTGCAGTGATTCATGACTTCTTATAATAATTTCACCTGCAAAACAAATGCTTTGAGAGAAATAGTGCAGCAGGCGGGCTTATTAATATTACAGCACAAATGTTTAGTTCTGCATCTAAGCACAAATAGTTCTACATCTAAGTTTGAAAGACTCATAAAACCAGACCAAATAAACACAGAGACCAAATTATTAGAGCAAATCTATCGAAACTCGATGTAATTCTCCTTATTTTGTCGACTAGTGTCAAAAAGATGATGAAGAACATGAGTGCAAAAGAGGTGAACTTGATTCACTCTAAGGCATCGCCAGAAGAACTTCCTGAAGTGGCTGGTATATCTTCATCATTAGTAGCAAATGCTCCTTCAAGACTGGCTTGAGGCTCGGATGATGATGGCACATTGGGATCAGCTTGTTGATTCTTGTGGGACAACACATTTCCTTCAGCAGGTTTCTCAGTTGGCGAGGTAGCTTCTGATTCGTTGAGCAATTTATGGAGCTGAAACCGAAGTAAATCTGGTAGAGGTGGAGTGATACGATCTTGAAAATCTTCACCAGAGAACCCTTGATCGATATACTCATAGAGTTCTTTAAGATCGGAGTTATTCCATTGTTTCTTGGAGAAGAACTTTTGAATAGATTTCCATAGGTGCTTCTTATTTTCAGCCGTAATCATGTGCACAATTTTCTTATGCTTGTTGATGGCATTCAATTCGGCAACCAGATGTTCTTTCTCTCAGCGATCCACAGCCATATATTGCAACAGTAGCTGTTGAGTGCGCAAAATCACTTCAAGGTGTGAAGGAGGTTGAGTATTTGGTTGTCTATCATGCTGAGGTAGCCGTGGCCCGTTGAATGTATTGTGATAATCTTGAGGGCTTGACACTAGTACTTTGCCCGAAGAAAAATCTTCCATGACTCGCAGTGTATCACGTACAAGAGGAATGAAGCTTTTGTGACCGACTGGTCAAAACAAAACCTGGCAAGAAGAAGACAATCTAAAGAAAGAAAAGAAAGGCGACTCACCACGGGAGGGGGGTTGGCGCGGGAGTATGGCTCCTTGCCGAATCGCCAGTCCTCCGGGAGCCTGCTGTCCGAGAGGTAGTTCACCATGAGGGCCACCTCTTCGTGAGGCATGTCCTTGGTGCACATCCGACTCGGGTCGCGGTGCCCGCTCATCTGGCATATCATGTGAGGGCGGCCTTGGAGTGGAAGAACTCGGCGCGAAACGAAGGCGTCTAGCAGGTTCGGACCAGTCAGACCCTCCGACTGCGTCAGCACTCAGAGTCGCGTGATGGCACCGGCTCCCGCAGGCGTCAGCGACCTGGCCCAGTACGACCAGTTGGGCAGTCTCCTAGCCGGCGGGCCGGCTTCGAAAGCCGGCAGATTGACCCAGTCGCCCCTCGTGGCGACATTCCTGAAGT
Organism: Triticum dicoccoides; assembly: GCF_002162155.2. Lineage (NCBI taxonomy): Eukaryota > Viridiplantae > Streptophyta > Magnoliopsida > Poales > Poaceae > Triticum > Triticum dicoccoides. The sequence goes on from NC_041388.1 coordinate 173,125,380, forward strand.
AGAAGTAGGATCTCCGCCACATCTTCACCGACTTTATCAGCGAGATGGAGGGGAAGGGGTTGTTGGCTCCTAACCTTCGCAAGGCGATGAAGGAGCTGCATTGAGCCGGCACGCCCGTGGCCTGGGTGCCGAGCTTGGAGAAGGAGAACTCCCCCCAGAGCTCGAGGGTGGGGAGGACTCCGAGGAAGCCTTCGCACAAGGCCACGAAGGCGGACAGCAGCACCACTGTGTTGGGGTGAGGTGGTGCGGCTGGAGGCCGTAGAACTCCAAGAAAGACCGGAAAAAGCTACTCGCCGGCAGCCCCAGCCCGCGCAGGCAGTGCGAGCGGAAGATGACCCGCTCGCCCTCCTGCGGGGCGGGGGAAATATCCCCCTCCGGTGCAAGACGCACCTGCACGCGATCCTCGCCGGGAAGCCGACGGGTCCGACGGAGGAACTCAATGTGGTCTTCATGAACTTCGGAACCGTCCCAGGTGCCGGAACGCACTGGGGGAGGCGCGGCAACGGAGGAAGAACTCATCGTGAGCTATCACCGCGGCGTTCGCCGGAGCTTGGGCGTGTGGCGGAGCGAAGAAGAGAAGAGGAAAGAGGAGAGCGAGGAGCAACAAGGATGAAGAGAGCGTGGGGTAGTGGGAAGGAGGGGCGCGCGTGCTCCCCTCTTCCCCCCACTTATAGCCCCATGGGCTGCGAAGCCGAGGGGGCGGATATGGGGATTTACTGCGACCACAACCCCACGACCCCCACGATCCACGTAAAGTTATTGCGCGCAGTAACTCCACGGGAATACCAACCATCCACCAGGGCCGCAGCAGATCCGCTCGGGCGCCGAGGCGCGGTAGTGGCGGGCCCCGCCTGTGGGCTGGCAGGACGGCCTAGCCACGTGCCCTCGCGTGACAGGCCAAGAACGGGCGGTGGCCTGGAGGCTTAGCTAGCACGCCACTTAAAATCCCGCCACGACGTTCGAAATACTGAGCAAGTCGGAATTGAGTGAGTCCGAGTTGAGCAAGTCTGACTCCTTCTAGACGGTCCGGCAGAAGTCAATCAAAGACCATGTGTTGAGCACCCGGAAAGAGAAACTGCCGAGGCTTCTCGGCCGACCGTCCGCGGCGCCTCACCAGCTTCGGGGACTACTGTCGGAGTAATGGGCCACGTGTAGGCCAACCTGAGTCCCATAACCTTTCAAGACATCGGGGCAGGCTGCGCCCCTCAAGACAGCAGGGCGAAGAGCCGCCTCCTGAGGAGTCGACGGCAGGGCGTCCGACTGCCCGCTCACGGCCGAGTCCCAGGGACGACTTCCAGAGAAGCCGGCTTTGGGGAGTCGGCCGGCGACTCCAACAAACCATGACCTCGTCGAAGGGGACGGGGCAGGGGCGTGACTACAGTGAAGCCCACTCCCCGCCCCTTACCAAGGGCAGGCATGGCCACAGCACGCCGTACCCAGGAAGATCTCCGTGCGGCATGGCACTGTTGCCCGGCCGGCCCTGATATCAGCACCACAGTACTAAGTCCTGCGCCCACGACGGCTTGTCTGTACGGCCTGGAGGCAGCGGGGCCCACCAATCAGTGAGACCTCGGGAGACGGCGGGAGAACCGCCAGTCGGACCCGTCGGGAGTCGGCCCGGGGGAGTCGGCCGAGCCCTCCCCCGGGGCCCACACGCCATTAATCAAGATGAGATGGGGAGTGGCCACAGTTTTCGCCCGCCAGGCGGTGGGGCTGTTGCCACGACCCCATGACCAAGCCTACGTCATCAGAAGCACGCCTATAGTAATCAGCGGCCGGCAAGACCCGCCCGTGGCGGACGCGTCCTGTCGGCTCCGTACCAGACCAGTCGGCAGGGCCCACCAGTCGGTGGGCCCCAGCAGTCGGCAGAGAAGTCGAAGGTCAGAGGCACTGACGGCTGGGCCCGCGCCCAGTCGAGTTACCATTGTACCCCTGGGGGTAGGCCTATATAAACCCCCAGGGCACCCATGCAAGGGGTTGGATCCCAGTAGTTCTAGACCATACCAGATAGAAGGAGAGAGCTAGCCTTGCCCTCTTCTACCACCAGAAACAGCTCAAGGAGCAACTGTGTAAACACTTGGCCATGGTGATCATGCGGAGACCCCGCAGAGCAGGAGTAGGGGTATTATCTCCCCGGAGAGCCCCGAAGCTGGGTAAGATTCGTCGGCGTGCATGTCTTTGCCTCATCCGTTTCCAGGCACCGGCGACGTTCTGCTCGCCCCCACCATGATAAGCCATCCGTTGGCATATGTCGCACCAAACCCCCGACATTTGGCGCCCACCGTGGGGCCAGGTGCACCGCCGTCCGGAGATCTGTTCTGGACGGGAACCCTTTTCCTCCCTGGCGAACGCAGCCAGCCAGGCACGCTAGGTGAAGTTTGCATCGACGCGTTGCGCGGCATTGAGATTGCCTGCACAGCCAGCTCCTTGGCCGAACTTGTCGGCGAGGTCCGCCTCTCCGACGAACCCGCGTCCGATGCAGGCACGGGCGTCCCCGAGAACCTCCTCGCGGGCCTCCTCGATCAACTCCACGTTTCCGGCGGGCCTGCCATAGACTTGGAGTCCGTAGGCTCCACCGACTCGATGCTGGTCGACTCCGACACCGCGTCGCTCGACGCGTTCCCCACGAACGTGGTGGTCTACGACGAACCTCTCCCCCATGCGGAGAGCGACGGAAGCACCGTCACTGAGGTGCTAGTCATCAGTCATGACGAGTTCCCTGGCGGAGGAGCGCCCGACTCACTCGGCGCGGCGCTGCAAGAACTAACTGCGCCCATTCCGGAAGATGCTGACGTAGAGACGTTAGAAGCGCGCCGCCTTCAGCTCGTTGAAGGCGCGAAGAAGCTGGCCAGCATGAGACGCTTGTCAGAAGCTTACCAGCGGGAGATGGATCGCAGCGTTGGCGGCTCGCCGGCCCCAGCAGGGCCCAGCCGCCTTGGCGTGGTCCAGTAGCGCGGCGTAGCCATCGCCAGCCTGTTTGGGGCTAGCCGCCCCGTGTACGCTACACCAGCAGAGAACATCCGAGCCGCCCAGGCAGCGGCGGACGAGATGGACAATTTCGAGGGCGAAGAGCACCGCCTCATGATGGAGCGAGTCCAGCGGCTCCTTGACGCGGCCGTAGCGCAAAACAAGGCCAGCTGCCGCACGGAGGCGCCGCAGCGGCCAAACGACGACCCGCACCGAGATCAAGGCGTGACGTCTCGGACGCCGACTGGCGGCGCCCGAGGAAGAAAGGACAAGGAGCTGGCTGTCAGCCACAGTCACTCGCATTACCATAGAGCGCGACCAAGATGGCCGCCCGAGAGCAGTGGAACAACGGGACGACTGTCCGCCTCCCCCTCCCCGCAAGGAGAGGCGAGTCTCCCCGCCGCCTGTTGACCATCCAACTCTCGGTGACCGCCTTGGCCGCCGAGAGGGAGTTGGAGAGAATGACGCCCGCCACCGGATCGACCGACTTCACCGGTCCCTGGCGCTGGAAGAAGAAGACGAGCTGGGTCCGCCTTGTTTCGGGCCCCGCATTCGGGACGAGCCCTTTCCCAGAGGGTTCACGCTCCCAAGAGACATGCCCAAGTATACCGGCTCTGTGAAGCCGGAAGACTGGCTAGTCGACAACTCCACGGCTGTCAGCATAGCAAATGGCAACAAGCGTGTCGCCGTAAAGTACGTTCCGCTCATGCTCCGGGGCATAGCCCGGACATGGCTGAACAGCCTAAAGCCCGCAGCATCAACAGCTGGGTCGACTTCACTGAAGCGTTCGTCCGCAACTTCACCAGCACGTAGAAGCGTCCTCCCAAGCCTCATCAGCTCTCCTTGTGCGTGCAAGGTCCTGACGAGTCGACTTGGACTACCTCACGCTTTGGTCTGAGCTCCGGAACTCCTGCGAGGGTGTGCTCGAGGTGCAGGCCATCGAGTACTTCACAGCCGGGTGCTGAGAAGGCACCCTCCTCAAGAACAAGCTCCTCTGCGACGAGCCAGAAACCCTCGACGAGCTGCTGATCATAGCGGACAAGTACGCCACGGCCGACTCCTCCATGAAGGCAAAAATTCAAATCAGCATGACTGGCAAAGTAGCTCCTCAGGCTCCAAGAACTCCGGCGACAGACGCCGGCCGGCGACAACAGCAGGGCGACAACAAGCGCAAGGCCCCATAGCCGGCTTCCGGCAGCCGGCAGGTCGCGACCGTTGAAGCCCAGCAGCCAGAAGAGCAGCCTCCGCCCAAGCGACAGAAAGGCGGCAAGCCAAACTGGTTGCCGGCCTTCTCCTATGAGCAGACCTTGGATGGACCTTGCAAGTTCCACAGCGGTGCGAAGCCGTCGAATCACACCACCCGGAAGTGCCACTCGCTCACCAGGATCGCCAAGGGAGATGGCCTCCTGCCACCCCCGCCTGCTGGGCAGCCGCCTCCGCCTCCGCCCTAGCAGCCGGCAGTCAGGCCAGTCGGCGCAGTACAAGACGAATACCCTGAAGAACACGGAGCCTATGTGGTGTTCACCAGTGTGGCTGATGATCGACGCAGCAGGCGGCTGCAGCGACAAGAGGTGAACGCAGTAGCCTCAGAGACGCCAGAGTTCATGCACTGGTCTGAGAAGCCCATCAGCTGGAGCAGGGCTGACCACCCAGAAGTGATGCCGAGTCCGGGCTCCTATGACTTGGTCCTGGACGCCACCTTTGCTTCGGACAAACGGGCCGCGCGTTTCTCACAAGTTCTGATAGACGGGGGCAGCAACATCAATATCCTGTACAAGGACACCATGGAGAAGTTAGGAATCAAGCAAAGACAGCTTCAGAACAGCCGAACTGTGTTCCATGGCATTGTTCCTGGGCTTTCCTACTCACCAATCGGCAAGATCCTGATGGACGTCCTCTTTGGGGACAAAGATCACTTCCGAAGAGAGTCTGTTTGGTTTGAGGTGGTGGACCTTGAGAGCCCATACCATGTGCTACTTGGCCGACCCGCCTTGGCCAAGTTCATGGCGGTCCCCCACTATGCCTACCTCAAGATGAAGATGCCCAGTTCCAGGGGAATTCTGCGCTTGCGCGGCCGAGAAGCGACTCCTTGAACGAGTTGTGGCGATGGCCGACAAGCAGCCGGAGATATCGCCCGACCCGAAGGAGTCAGAAGCCGAAGGTTCATTCAAGCCGGCCAAAGAGACAAAGAAGATACCCTTGGATCCGGAGCACCCGGAGAGGTACGCTGTCATAGGTGCGAACCTCGACAGCAAATAGGAAGGCGAGCTCATCGATTTCCTCCGTGAGAATTGGGACATCTTCGCATGGTCCCCCAAAGACATGCCAAGTGTACCGACGGATTTCGCCGAGCACAAGTTACATGTCTGATCTGATGCAAAGCCGGTCAGGCAGCCCTGCGCCGCTTATCAGAAGAGAAGAGTAGAGTTGTCGGAGAAGAGATAGCCCGACTCCTAGCAGCCGGCTTCATAATGGAAGTTTTCTTTCCGGAGTGGCTGGCAAATCCGGTCCTGGTACTAAAGAAGAACAAGCAGTGGCTAATGTGTATTGACTACACGAGCCTCAACAAGGCCTGCCCCAAGGACCCATTTGCTCTACCAAGAATCGACCAGGTGATAGACTCCACAGCCGGATGCGAGTTGTTGAGTTTCTTGGATGCATACTCAGGGTATCACCAGATCAAGCTGAACCCGGCTGACAGATTGAAGACCGCCTTCATCACACCGTTTGGAGCATTCTGCTACCTCACCATGACGTTTGGCTTGAGGAATGCCGGCGCCACCTTTCAGCGTTGCATGCAGAAGTGTCTCCTCAAGCAGCTCGGCAGGAACGCCCACGTCTACGTGGATGATGTAGTGGTGAAAACGGAAAAGCGTGGAACACTGCTGGAAGACCTCAAGGAGACCTTTGAGAACCTGTGTCGGTTCCAGATCAACCTCAACCCCGAGAAGTGTGTCTTCGGAGTACCAGCCGGCCAGCTGCTAGGTTTCCTGGTCTCTGAACGCGGCATAGAATGCAACCCAGTGAAAATCATGGCCATCAAGAGAATGGAGGTACCCAGCCGACTGCTGGATGTGCAGAAGTTCACTGGCTGCTTAGGGTCCATCAACCGATTCATCAGTCGGTTGGGTGAGAAAGCTCTCCCCTTATACCAACTCATGAAGAAGACCACTTTTTTTTAGTGGAACCATAAGGCGGACGAAGCTTTTCACCAGTTGAAGAAGATGTTGACTACTCCGCCTGTCCTGGCGGCTCCGACTCCCAAGGAACGTATGCTCCTGTACATCACCGCCACCAGCCGGGTAGTCAGCACAGTCATTGTAGTGGAGCGCAAGGAGGAAGGCAAGGCGCTGCCTATCCAGAGACCAGTATATTACCTGAGCAAGGTACTGTCGACCTCCAAGCAGAACTACCCCCACTACCAGAAGATGTGCTATGGCGTACACTTCGCTGCCAAGAAATTGAAGCCTTACTTTCAAGAGCATCCAATCACGGTGGTCTGCACGGCCCCACTTGCCGAGATCATCGATAGCCGAGATGCTTCTGGTCGAGTGGCCAAGTGGGCATAGAGCTGGCTCCTTACACCATCTACTACCAGCCCCGCACCGCTATCAAATCACAAGCACTGGCCGACTTCCTCATCGACTGGGTCGAGACCCAGTACCTGCCTCCAGCACCTGATTCCACCCATTGGCGGATGCATTTCGATGGCTCCAAGATGCGCACTGGCTTGGGAGCCGGCGTCGTCCTCACCTCTCCCAAAGGCGACAAGCTCAAGTATGCGCTGCAAATCCACTTTGTCGCCTCCAATAATGTTGTTGAGTATGAGGCGCTCATTCACGGGCTCCGGCTTGCCAAAGAACTTGGCATCCGCCGGATCTTGTGTTATGGCGACTCGGACTTAGTGGTCCAGCAGTCATCTGGCGACTGGGATGCGAAAGACACAAACATGGCGAGCTACCGTTTCCTCGTGCATCAACTCAGCGGGTATTTCGAAGGGTGCGAGTTCCTCCATGTGCCAAGAAACGACAACGACCAAGCAGACGCCTTGGCACGAATCGGCTCTACCCGCCAGGCAATACCATCTGGCATCGCCCTTCAACGCCTCCTCAAGCCGTCTGTCAAGCCTTCACCAGAATTAGACTCCATTTTTGTGCTGTCTCCTCCCGAAGACGGCGGATCCGACTCCAGAGCTCCGGCAGATGGAACGGGGACTTTGGCGGATGACTCCAAAGACACCACAGTCGAGCCCGGCCCGGGGACTGCGGTGGCGGACTCGAAGATTCCAGAATTCGGCCCAAGGACCGCGCCAGTCGGCCTGGGGACTTCATCAACCCAGCAAGCGGCTGTTGACTCCAACCCACCGCCTCCCAGCCCAGCCGCCCTCGTCCAAGTCGCAGTTCTGGTAGTCAAAGAAATAGCAGCACCCTCATGGGCCCAGCCCATCCTCAAATTCCTGGTGAACAAAGAGCTACCAACTGATGAGACCTCAGCTCGGCAAGTACAACACCGGGCGGCAGCCTATACCATAATCAACAGAGAGCTGGTCAGGCGCAGCGTCACTGGTGTCTACCAGCGCTGCGTAGAGCCAGAGCAAGGCTAGGCGATTCTCAAAGACATCCATCAAGGCGAATGCGGCCACCATGCGGCTTCGAGAGCACTCGTCGCCGAAGCCTTTCGGCACAGTTTCTTCTGGCCGACTGCCTTGGAAGAGGCCAAGGAGTTGGTCCGAAAATGCAAAGGATGCCAAAAGTTCAGCTCCAAGCCGCACCAGCCGGCTTCTGCGCTCAAGACTATCCCCATCGGCCTTTCATAGTTTGGGGTAGACATGGTGGGACCATTCAAGACAGCACGAGGTGGTTTAACTCACCTACTTGTCGCAGTGGACAATTCACCAAGTGGGCGGAAGCGAAGCCAATTAAGAAACTGAACGGTCTGACTGTCGTGACCTTCATCACCGATATCACAATTCGGTATGGCATACCACACAGCATCATCACCGACAACGGCACACATTTTGCGAAAGGCGCCTTGGCCCGTTTCTGCGCAACACAGGGCATCCGACTGGACCTAGCGTCCGTCGCCCATCCGCAGTCAAACAGCCAAGTGGAGCGAGCAAACGGCCTCATCCTGTCCGGCATCAAGCCTCGGTTGATCGAGCCTCTGGAGCGCTCGGCTGGCTGCTGGCTAGACGAGCTGCCAGCCGTCCTCTGGAGTCTGCGCACGACTCCAAACAAGTCAACCGGCTTCACACCCTTCTTCCTCGTCTACGGTGCCGAAGCTGTCATCCCAACAGACATAGAGTTTGACTCCCCACGAGTTACCATGTACACCGAGGAGGAAGCAGAAGAAGCACGACAAGATGGCGTCGATCTTCTGGAAGAGGGCCGGCTGTTGGCACTCAGCCGGTCCAGCATCTACCAGCAGAGCCTGCGTCGATACCACAACAGGAAGGTCAGGCCAAGCTCTTTCCAAGAAGGCGACCTTGTGGTCCGGCTGATCTAGCGAACAGCCGGCCAGCACAAGCTGTCGGCGCCTTGGGAAGGCCCTTTCATCATCATCAAAGTACTGGGCAATGATTCCTACTACCTAATCGACGCTCAGAAGCCCCGAGCACGCAAGAGGGACGACTCCGGCAAGGAGACAGAGCGGCCATGGAATGCAAATCTCCTCCGATGATTTTACAGTTGATGCAGTATGTACCACGCTACCTTTTGTATTAAAGTACCAAGACTTCAGGCCTCCCGAGACGAGCTCGGGGACTGCCCTCTTTTGTCTGTATGATAAAAATTATGCCTACAAGTATGTTACTCTTTGTCATGCCGCTTGGCACCGGGCTCGACAAGTCGGCCCGGGGACTTGCCGCCTTGCACTATGAAATGCTTCCTGCAGCCGGACAAGTAGTGTGTAACACCTAAACCGTCTTCTGTCAGAAGCCGCAGCTCGCAGAGTGACTGTACGGTGGGCAGAGGTAAGGTAGAATGGGTGTTCACATGAAAAATGGCTAAGGCCTCAAAGCATAAAACATAGCTCAAGACGGCTTCCAGCCTTTCACGCAAACCGACTCTCGGATAGTCGAATTGCCGCTTCCTATCCAACTTGCAAAAAAAATCTTGAAATTGGCTAAGTACTTGCTTTCCCAAAGTAGCCTAGCACTTGATCCAGCAACAGTCCGCAGAGCGGCTGTCCGATTGGCAAGGCAGGCAACTAAGAGAAAGCGGCAAAGGAAAAAAGCCAAAAGAACAATGAGCAAGAAAAGATATATATATATATATATATATATATATATATATATATATATATATATATATATTTACATAACATAGGCCCTTGGCCGAATTGTCAAGTAGAGGTTCAAAATACACCCCGCGGGTGGAATTGTGCGAATTAACAAGTTCTTCAAAGACTACTGAAGCAGATAAAATAAAAGATACAGCGGCAGCTTAGGAGGCAGCAGACAGATTCGGAGGGTCGGAGGAGGCGCCAGTGTTAGGCGTCGGGGCAGCCGGCTCGCTAGTCTCGGCTTGATCACCTCCGGCGGCAGTCGACTCGGTCGCACGCGGCTCGTTGCTGGAGGCGCGGTCGGGCTGAGGCTGGCCGTCTGCTCCGCCTTCTGGTGCCTCCGCCTCGCCCCCATCCTCCGTCTCGTCCTCCTCCTCGACGCTGGAGCCAATCACCTCCGTCGATTCTTCGCCATAGTCTGGGTTCATCCCAAACCACTCCGGCGGTACCTCCTCGCCATCTTCAGACCGCTCGGGGACGAAGATGCTGGTGTCGGTGTACTCGGCGATCATCGCAACATGTTTGACGAGGGCATCTTCCGCATCCGCCAGCTCCGGCTGGGCCTCCGACCGAAGCGTGGCCAACTGGTCTAGATCCAGCCCCGGGTACCACGCCTTGACGAACTCCAAGGCCCGGCGCGCTCCAGCCCGGGCCGAAGAGCCCTTCCAGGCCTCAAGACGACCAACCGCGACCTCCAGCCAGTTGGCTGTCAGGCTGCAGGTGCGCGGAGCCTGCATATCCGGCCAAAGGGCGGCAATCGCCTGGGCACCGACGCGCTGAAGCCGGTGCAGCATCCGGTGAGCCGGCCGGAGGCGAGCCTCGATGATCAGGATGTGCCCGTCAAGAGTTCGGGGGGCATCGGCAGCGATCTCTGCGCCCTCCGCCCTCCGACTCTCACGGTCGGCCTCGATGGCTTGGATGGCGGCCTGCGACTGCCCAGGGAAGAAGTCTGCAAAGATGCGAAGAAACGAAGAAGCTAGTCAAAAACCAGGAGTCGGCATGATTTAAATCGGCAACTCGAGGAAAGAAAATAAAGAGACTCACCATCAACGATGTCTTCAATCTCGTGGAAGCCGGAGGACAGTAGCGCCTCCTTGTCAAGAGGGCGGTTTCCGTCTCCTCCGCCTCCCTCTGCGACTTCACAAGCAGCTCCTTCTGCTCTGCCAACTGAGTGGCCAGCAGATCGCGCTGTGTGGCGAGCCTGCTGCACTCCTCCCCTTTGGCGCACAGGGCGGAGTTGGCATCGCTCAGCTGCTGTTGAAGAGCAGCATTGGCTCCTGAAGAAAAGGAAGAAAGATAACAGTCGTCAATAAAGTAGGTCGCCGGGGAGATCCGGCCCGACTGCTTAGCAGTCGGCCCGAATCTCGGGGACTACAGCTCGCGGGTGCGCTAGCGCGCCCCCGCAGAGAAAAAAAAGGGGGACTTACTCAGGCTCTCCGCCAAGTCGGCGGTCCGCTTGCCCAGCTCTTCAACGTTACGGTTGAAGGCAGTGATGCGGAGGTTGTGGTAATCCTGTGACAAGCATTTCAGACAAAGTTAGTACCCAGAAGTTCATCAATTGGAGTTCCGGGCCGCCTGCTCAGCAGTCGTCCTGAAACTCGGGGACTACACCCAGTGGGTGCGCTGGTGCGCCCCCACAGAGAGGAGCAAGAAAACAAAGACCAAAGGAAAAAACATACCCGGACGGCTACCCGCAACTCTGGAGAGCGTCACCCTCAGCACGGAGCTTCGCCTGGTCTTCCAGGAGCGCCCGGTTCAGCGGCCCTGTGCTGCCTCCTCGCACCCACCCAACAGGTGCGGCGCTCGTCGCTTCGGCGTCTGGGGCTGCTGAGCTGGCGGTGCCGGCTTCCAGGGGGCGGGGTGCCGAAGTCGCCTTCTCCAGACGACGGCGCGTTGGCGAGCCGACTTGGAGGAGTAGCCTCGCCACGGCCTCGTCTTCGGTCGGCGGCACCGGAGGGTCCGCTGGCTGCTCGCCTTGCGCGCCTTCAGACGGCGGCGGAGGCGGCGGTAGAACGTTCGCGTCCGGAGTAGAGGGGTCGCCGCCTTCCCTCTCCTCGACGAGGTTCTCCCCCCCGGCTTCTCCAGTTGGCCCGTAAACTCTGGAGGCGGCGGCGCAGAGTTCAGCGGGGTGACGAGCAAGGCCGACTGGCGGCGTGCGGCTTCCTCAGCCTGCTGCCTCGCCGCGGCGGCGGCTTCGGCCTCCGCTAGTTTTTTCTTAGCGGTGGCCTTCGCCCTGTTGGCCTCTGCCTTCTCCAGGCGGAGGGCCTCTTCTTCGTTGCGCCTCTCCTGCGCATTCCGCTCTGTCGCCTCCCGGAGGTCAGTAGCGGGGTCAATCCACCGAGTGGTGGCGGACGTCTCCGCTGACCCCATGACGGAGGCGGCGGCGACCCGCTCAAGAGAGTGGGGAGCCCTGAAGAACGAGGGGCAAGCAGAGACTCAGACAAATCACGAAGAAAGAATAAAATTTGAAGACAGAATACTTACGCGGAGACCAACGGCGGCTTCTTCACTTCCTTATGGAAGCGGATGGCCTTCGCGGCTGCCTCGTCCTGCCGGGTCGCCGCAGCCGAGCCCTTGGGCTTCTTCGGCCGACTTCCGAACTAAGTCGGCGCGGCCCTGCGCTTCTTCCCGCCGCCTGGAGCGCCCGGCACGGCAGAAGAGCCCGCGCCAGGCTGGCTGGCACCTGGCCGATGGCGAGGGGCGACTTCTCCCTCGGTGTTGTCCTCAGGCCAGTCGGCGAAGGTAGCCGAGGGCCTGAAGTCGCCTGCTGTCCCTCCTCCTCCCTTGGTGTCGTCTTCCAAAGCCGCTGCCCCCAGATCAGGGTCGTCGATGTCGCTCTCCGCCCGGTCGGCGACGAACTCACGGGCTGGCCCTGAGGTGCCGGCTGGTGGGTGAAGAAGGGGATTCTAACCAAAGCCGACTGGTCAAAACAAAACCCGGCAAGAAGAAGACAATCTAAAGAAAGAAAAGAAAGGCGACTCACCGCGGGCGGGGGGGTGGCGCGGGAGTATGGCTCCTTGCCGAATCGCCAGTCCTCCGGGAGCCTGCTGTCCGAGAGGTAGTTCACCATGAGGGCCACCTCTTCGTGAGGCATGTCCTTGGTGCACATCTGACTCGGGTCGCGGTGCCCGCTCATCTGGCATATCATGTGAGGGCGGCCTTGGAGTGGAAGAACTCAGCGCGAAACGAAGGTGGCCAGCAGGTTCGGACCAGTCAGACCCTCCGACTACATCAGCACTCGGAGTCGCGTGATGGCGCCGGCTCCCGCAGGCGTCAGCAACCTGGCCCAGTACGACCAGTTGGGCAGTCTCCTGGCCGGCGGGCCGGCTTCGAAAGTCGGCAGATTGACCCAGTCGCCCCTCGTGGCGACATTCCTGAAGTAGAAGTAGGATCTCTGCCACATCTTCACTGACTTTATCAGCGAGATGGAGGGGAAGGGGTTGTCGGCTCCTAACCTTCGCAAGGCGATGAAGGCACCGCATTGAGCCGGCACGCCCGTGGCCTGGGTGCCGAGCTTGGAGAAGAAGAACTCCCCCCAGAGCTCGAGGGTGGGGAGGACTTCGAGGAAGCCTTCGCACAAGGCCACGAAGGCGGACAGCAGCACCACTGTGTTGGGGGTGAGGTGGTGCGGCTGGAGGCCGTAGAACTCCAAGAAAGACCGGAAAAAGCTGCTCGCCGGCAGCCCCAGCCCGCGCAGGCAGTGCGAGCGGAAGATGACCCGCTCGCCCTCCTGCGGGGCGGGGGAAATCTCCCCCTCCGGCACAAGACGCACCTGCACGCGATCCTCGCCCGGAAGCCGACGGGTCCGGCGGAGGAACTCAATGTGGTCTTCATGAACTTCGGAACCGTCCCAGGTGCCGGAACGCACTGGGGGAAGCGCGGCAATGGAGGAAGAACTCATCGTGAGCTATCACCGCGGCGTTCGCCGGAGCTTGGGCGTGCGGCGGAGCGAAGAAGAGAAGAGGAAAGAGGAGAGCGAGGAGCAACAAGGAGGAAGAGAGCGAGGGGTAGTGGGAAGGAGGGGCGCGCGTACCCCCCTCTTCCCCCTACTTATAGCCCCGTGGGCTGCGAAGCCGAGGGGGCGGACATGGGGATTTACTGTGCCCACAACCCCACGACCCCCACGATCCACGTAAAGTTACTGCGCGCAGTAACTCCACGGGAATACCAACCATCCACCAGGGCCGCAGCGGATCAGCTCGGGCGCCGAGGCGCGGTAGTGGCGGGCCCCTCCTGTGGGCTGGCAGGACGGCCTAGCCACGTGCCCTCGCGTGACAGGCCAAGAACGGGCGGCGGCCTGGAGGCTTAGCTAGCACGCCACTTAAAATCCCGCCACGACGTTCGAAATACTGAGCAAGTCGGAATTGAGTGAGTCCGAGTTGAGCAAGTCTGACTCCTTCTAGACGGCCCGGCAGAAGTCAATCAAAGACCATGTGTTGAGCACCCGGAAAGAGAAACTGCTGAGGCTTCTCGGCCGACCGTCCGCGGCGCCTCACCATCTTCGGGGACTACTGTCGAAGTAATGGGCCACGGGTAGGCCAACCCGAGTCCCATAACCTTTCAAGACATCGGGGCAGGCTGCGCCCCTCAAGACAGCAGGGTGAAGAGCCGCCTCCTGAGGAGTCGACGGCAGGGCGTCCGACTGCCCGCTCACGGCTGAGTCCCAGGGACGACTTCCAGAGAAGCCGGCTTTGGGGAGTCGGCCGGCGACTCCAACAAACCATGACCTCGTCGAAGGGGACGGGGCAGGGGCGTGACTACAGTGAAGCCCACTCCCCGCCCCTTACCAAGGGCAGGCATGGCCACAGCACGCCGTACCCAGGAAGATCTCCATGCGGCCTGGCACTGTTGCCCGGCCGGCCCTGACATCAGCACCACAGTACCAAGTCCTGCGCCCACGACGGCTAGTCTGTATGGCCTGGAGGCAGCAGGGCCCACCAGTCAGTGGGACCTCGGGAGACGGCGGGAGAACCGCCAGTTGGACCCGTCGGGAGTCGGCCCGGGGGAGTCGGCCGAGCCCTCCCCCGGGGCCCACGCGCCATTAATCAAGATGAGATGGGGAGTGGCCACAGTTTTCACCCGCCAGGCGGTGGGGCTGTTGCCACAACCCCATGACCAAGCCTACGTCATCAGAAGCACGGCTACAGTAATCAGCGGCCGGCAAGACCCGCCCGCAGCGGACGCGGCCTGTCGGCTCCGTACCAGACCAGTCGGCGGGGCCCACCAGTTGGCAGGCCCCAGCAGTCGGCAGAGAAGTCGGAGGTCAGAGGCACTGACGGTTGGGCCCGCGCCCAGTCGAGTTACCATTGTACGCCTGGGGGTAGGCCTATATAAACCCCCAGGGCACCCATGCAAGGGGTTGGATCCCAGTAGTTCTAGACCATACCAGATAGAAGGAGAGAGCTAGCCTTGCCCTCTTCTACCACCAGAAATAGCTCAAGGAGCAACCGTGTAAACACTTGGCCATGGTGATCATGCGGAGACCCCGCAGAGCAGCAGTAGGGGTATTATCTCCCCGGAGAGCCCCGAAGCTGGGTAAGATTCGCCGGCGTGCATGTCTTCGCCTCATCCCGTTTCCAGGCACCGGCGACGTTCTACTCGCCCCCACCATGATAAGCCATCCGTTGGCATATGTCGCACCAAACCCCTGACAGGCAGAAAGACATGCGTCGTCCTCCGAACATAGAATCGGGCGATAAGCTCAAAAATGAGTTGATATCCTGGAGCCCGAATTGCTAAGTCCGGAGGATCTTCAGATTCCGGATCCAAAATTGGGTTAGGGTTTGGATTTAAATCCACCCACCCACCCAGACATAAGCACTCTCTTGAGCATACAATAGCAGTCTCAGGAAACGGTCCACCACTTCTGGGCCAGATTCCTCCTTGTCAAAAACAAGATCAAACATTACCATGACGAAGACGCGATCTTAGTGTTTCGCAACAATTGCATGGACTAGGGAATCCTCAACGCCATCAACCACCATCACATATTACACTTCGCTGACTTCGCAACTATCGTATAGAAGTACATCACAATGGAAAGCGCCTGGAAAACTCAGGCAGCCCGTTGGGAACCATCGGTCCTCACTCAACCCCTCGCTCAGGAAAAAAGGGCACACCCTCATGGCACGCCTGGACCAATAGTAAAGAAATACAAGCCCATTACAGGGCACGGAACCATTCTGGAAGGATGGCTCGATGGGCCATGCAAAATACACACAACCCCGGATAATATACCAACCTACAGCCTTAGAGCATGTTGGATACTCCGGCAAGTGGCGAAGAGCGGTGAGGATATCCTCACCTGGAATACCCTAGAACAACACCCCCTAGAAGACGACGACCCCAAAGTATTGACGGTCTTCGAGACATTCGCCTCAAACAATAGGCACAAAAAGGCACTCCGCGAACTCGCCGAAGTCTGCCAAATCGCAACAATAAACCCTTGGAACAACACGGCTATAACCTTTAATGCCAGCGACGAGCCAAAATACAGGATAGTTCGAGGACCAGCCGCCTTGGTCCTCAGCGCAATTGTGGACGGCTTTCGGCTCACCAAGGTTCTCATGGACGGCGGCAACGGACTAAACCTCATCTATGAGGATACACTACAAAAAATGGAAACAGACAGGAGCCGCATCGAGCAAAGCAACACGACCTTCTGAGGAATCATTCCATGTCGCGAGGCACGGTGTACGGGAAAAATCATGCTTGATGTGGTATTCGGCACGCCGGAGAATTATCGGTCTAAAGAGATAACTTTCCAAGTGGCCCCTTTCAACAATGGATATCACGCCCTCTTAGGGAGAGATGCATTTACACGCTTCCAAGTCATACCTCATTACAGATACACGAAGCTTAAGATGCCCGGGCCAAATGTCATAATCACTCTCCCTAGTGATCCGGACATAGCAATCCGCACAAAAAATAAAACTGCATCTCTGGCACTCAAGGCATTATCTGAAGCCCTCGCGGCCGAAGAATTAACCACACTGCGCTCCACGGTGGACAAGAACGATGTGATCCTAGACAAATGACCCAAATCCACCTCCTTTAAACCGGTAGAAGAAATAGTCAAATTCCAAGTCCATCCAACGAACCCCGAGAAGACAACATCTATTGGAGCACAACTAGACCCAACGGTTGACTCCGCATTACAAGAGTTCCTACGCGAGAATTGGGATATATTCGCGTGGTACCCTTCTGATATGCCAAGAATTCCATGCGAGTTGGCTAAACACAGCCTCAATATATTGAAGGGATATAAACCGGTCAAGCGAACACTGCGGCGCTTTTCCGAAACCAAACGTCAAGCTATGGGGGAGGAACTAGCCAAACTAATCGAGGCCGGATTCATTAGAGAAATAAAACACTCAGACTGGCTGGCAAACCTGGTGATGGTGCCAAAGAAAGACAAATCCTGGCGCCTGTGCGTCGATTTCAAAGACCTCAATAAGGCTTGCCCCAAGGATCCCTTCACTCTCCCTCGCATCGACCAGATCATTAATGCTACTACAGGACACGACTCATTGTCCTTCCTCGATGCATATTCCGGATACAATCAAATTAAAATGAAGGAGTCCGATCAAGCCGCAGTAGCATTCATTACCCCATATGGGCCATTCTGCTTCAACACCATGCCCTTCGGAATCAAAAATGCCAGCGCCACCTACCAACGCATGATTCCAACATGCCTGGAGAAACAGATCGACAAGACAGTCGAAGCATATGTGGATGACGTCGTCATCAAAACTAGGCACGTTGAAACACTCATAGACGATTTACGTCTCATATTCGAAAACCTCCGTGCATATGACATCAAGCTCAATCCGGAAAAGTGCATTTTCGGCGTCCCAGCGGGAAAAATGTTGGGATGCATTATTTCCAATAGAGGAATTGAAGCAAATCCAGCCAAAATCTGAGCTTTGTCACAATTGGCTATGCCAACCGACCTTAAACAAGTCCAAAACTAGTCGGTTACGTGGCAGCTTTAAGCCGCTTTATCTCCAGATTGGGAGAGAAGGCATTGCCACCCTATCGCCTTCTGCGGCGCACCAATCACATTGAGTGTACGGATGCGGCAACGGCCAGGCTGGAAGAAATAAAAACACTTCTAGCAAGCAATCCAATCCTGGCCACGCCTAACATCGGTGAACCTATGTTATTATACATATCGGCAACACACCAGGTGGTGAGTGCCATGCTCGTCATTGAGCGAGAGCAGGACAGACAAAAATTTCTACTTCAAAAGCAGGTATACTACGTATCCACTGTCCTCACACCATGCAAATCCTGGTACCCTCATTATCAAAAGAAAGCACACACGGTCTTCATGGCATCCCGAAAGCTATGACACTACTTCCAGGAGTGTTCGATGACGGTGGCCTCTGAAGTACCACTCAATGACATAATAAACAACTGCGATGCCACGGGCCAGATTGCCAAATGGGCCATTGATCTCCTTCCATTTGACATAACATATAAAACGCGTCGTGCCATTAAATCCCAAGTACTGGCTGATTTCGTTGCCGAATGGATCGAGGCCGAACTCCCTAAAGAGTACGGCACATATTCCAACCTGGTTACGTATTTTGATGGATCCAAAATACTGGTAGGGCTAGGACCAGGCGTCATTTTAATGTCCCCCACTAGAGACCTCTTCCAATACGTACTCCAAATATTATATACGGACTCCAACAACGCAGCCGAATATGAGGCCTTATTGCATGGTCTTCGGATGGTCGTCTCCATGGGCATACAACGCCTGGAAGTGCGCGGGGGCTCAAACCACGCAATATCTCAAATTAATGGAGACTTCAATGCTAAAGATCCTAAGATGGCGGCATATCGCAATGCCGTCCTAAAAATGTCATCCCGGTTTGAGGGGCTCGAGTTTCATCATGTGTCCCAAGAAAGTAATCAAGCGGCGGACGTCCTTTCTCGCATCGCCGCCAAGCTTGACCCCGTCCCACCTAACATCTTTCTGGAAAAGCTTTTTAAGCCATCCATGGTGTGGCAAGGGGAGAGCGGCGGCACCAATCCGGACCGAACACAACCCCAGATTCCGGACAGACCAATATCATCGGTGGCTCAGCCACCGAAATAACACCACCGGCCCATCTCATTATGGCAATCATCGCCCCATGGTTCATGAAGGAGAACTCTACAAGAAAAGCGCTACCGGAGTCCTTCAAAGATGTATCTCTGAGGAAGAAGGGCAGCAGCTCCTGTCTGAAATTCATGTCGGTCTCGGCAGGCACCATGCCACAGCTCGAGCCCTTGTTAGCAAGTCCTTCCGTACATGTTTTTATTGGCCGACGGCCTAAGCAGATGCACATGACCTTGTCCAACATTGTAACACCCCGTATGTAACTTGCCATATTTGTATTCCAACTCTTGCCATTTTCTGCACTAAGTTATGATATCCCCTCATGGTTGGGTTTTGTCTTCGTTTCTCATTTTTCCCATGTCATGCATCTCATATCATGTCATCATGTGCATCGCATTTGCATACGTGCTTGTCTCATGCATCCGAGCATTTTCCCCGTTGTCCGTTTTGCATTCCGACACTCCTACGTCCTCCGGTGTCCCCTTTTTCCTCTTTTCGTGTGCGAGTGTTAAACGTTCTCATATTGGACCGAGACTTGCCAAGCAGCCTTGGTATACCACCGGTAGACCGCCTATCAAGTTTCGTGCCATTTGGACTTCGTTTGATACTCCAACTGTTAACCGAGGAACCGCGAAGGCCTCGTCTGTGTTGCATCCCAACACCCCTCCAAAGTGACCCAAAACCCATCCAAAACCCCTCCATCCTCTCGGCCGTTCGATCACGATCGCGTGGCCGAAAACCACACTCCATTTGGACTCTCCTAGCTCCCTCTACCTATAAATATGTGTACTCCTCCGAAAATTCGGGTCCAAACCCTAGCTCCCCCTCTCCTCGCGCCGCCGGACACGTCCGGATCTGGCCGGACGCGTCCGCCGCCGCACCCGACCAATCACCACCTGCCACGTGTCGCCGCCGCCTCCACCTACCGCGCCGGCCCGCGAGCCCATGGCCGGCCCTCCCGCTACAAC
>NC_041388.1:173144930-173207735 GCF_002162155.2 Triticum dicoccoides
GCGTCGCCGGTGCGACGCCGCCCGCAGAGCCTTGCCGGTGCGCCGCCGCCTATCGGACCTCGCCGGTGCGCGTTCCGCGCCGCCCGGCTTCTCTGCCGCCGCCCGGCCTCCTCCTCGTCGCCCCCTCGCCGCCACCTTCCTCCCACTCCGGCGAGCTACGCCCTCTCCGGTA
Organism: Triticum dicoccoides; assembly: GCF_002162155.2. Classification (NCBI taxonomy): domain Eukaryota; kingdom Viridiplantae; phylum Streptophyta; class Magnoliopsida; order Poales; family Poaceae; genus Triticum; species Triticum dicoccoides. The sequence continues at coordinate 173,145,103 of NC_041388.1, forward strand.
AGAAGCTCCGGCCGCGGCAGCGTTCTCCGGCGAACCTCGAAGTCTGCGCCACCCCAGATCTGGATCTGAAAAACCCTAGGGTTGACTTTCGTTTTTCCCTAAGTCCCCAGTTTTCCATATTTTTAGGCATGTTCATCGCACCATATCTCATCATAAGTAGCTTCCTTTTTCGCGTGTGATATATCAAATTGTTCGTCTAGATGTGCTCTTCATTTGTTCCATTGCACCATGCTTGTTTGAGTCCATCTGGATGCCTAAAATGCTGTTGCACGAGTGATTTAGAATGTTAGTTTCTGTTTCTTAACAGATTATGGACATTTGTCATTTTTGCCATGATTAATGTGTGCCTCCTATGAACTTGAGCCCTACATGTGTTTTGGGCTATGCCATAATATCTTTACAGGGGTGTATGCCATGTATTTTGTGATCAATGTGGTGACTAGCACAAGCATGCAAAGTAGCTCTCGTGATGTTGCTGATTTTAGGGACTTAGAATTTTTTAAGTCATTGCCCTGATGTTATTTTTATGCCATGTATTCATGTTGCTACAGAGTGATCCATGCCTCTTTTGAGCATGTTCAATAAGGATGATTTTGAGCTATTGTTATGATCTATCCATCCATGTCTTTGTTTGCAATTATGGAGTACCCTAGCATGACTCAATCTTGCTCTACTTTTGCTATAAAATGTTCCTGGCAGATTATTTACGTGTTAATCAATTTTGCCGAGGTTGTTGTAGTTGATCCATGCATGCTATGAGATTGTTCTTGCCATGGTTAGCTTATTGATCATGTATTCTTGCTGGGTGTATGCTTAGTTTGTCATGCAATGCCTTGTGGTGAGTGCATTGAGCTCGCAAACATGCTTACGTAACTCTGTTTTTGCCATGCCAAGTTTTCTGCTAAGTCTGAATCTGTTAACTAAACTTGCTATGTGTACATGGGCTTATGGTCAGTAAGGGACTTTTGTTTTAGGCTTTGATTAGTTTCATGCCATGCCTTGCTTTGCCATGATATGTTCCTGTAGCTTGTTGTTATCTTGCTCTAAACATTGCTTCCTGATGTTAAATCCTGACATGTTGTTATTTTCACTAAGTCTGAGAACCTGATATCTTTTGCACTTTTGACATGCTTGTTTGAACCTGCTATTTTGTGATTTAGCCATAGCTCAGTGTTCATCTTTTGTCAAGCATCTTGAGTGGATCACTGCCATGTGCTTTGTTTCTATGTTAGAGTGAAGTAGCTTAGTTTCTTGTTGCATTTTAGATGACATCATGCTGTTAATCGTAGATTTGTGCCATTATTGTTTTGCTTGCCATTTGCAAACCATGCATCCGATCCCGGTGATCTTTATATCGATTTCGACCGAAATCAACTCATCTTTCCAGCAGCACTCTTGGTTTGCCAAGTTGAGGCCTGGTTCAATCTTTCCTTTTCGAAGCACGCATATGTATTGCATATTACTTCCCGCATATCATGCCATGTTTTGCATCATGTTGCTTGCGCATTGCACCATGGTTGATTGTGGTTCCCTTTGCTTTTGTTATTGCTTTGGGTAGAGCCAGGAGACAAGTACGTGATCGAGGAACCCGTTGAGTACACTTACGAGGATCAAGCTTACGTCAACTCGGAGAACTTTGCAGGCAAGATGACCATAGCCTCGAAATCACTTCTATCTTTGCTTGCTAGTTGCTTGCTCTTTTGCTATGCCTATGCCGCGATACCTACCACATGATTTTCATGCCTCCCATATTGCCATGTCAAACCTCTAACCACCTTGTCCTAGCAAACCGTTGTTTGGCTATGTGACCGCTTTGCTCAGCCTCTCTTATAGCGTTGCTAGTTGCAGGTGAAGATTGGAGTTTGTTCCTTGTTGGAACATGTTTATTGTTGGGATATCATTATTATATTTTGTTTACTTTAATGCATCTATATACTTGGTAAAGGGTGGAAGGCTCGACCTTATTCCCGGTGTTTTGTTCCACTCTTGCCGCCCTAGTTTCCGTCATACCGGTGTTATGTTCCTTAATTTTGCGTTCCTTACACAGTTGGGTTATAATGGGAACCCCTTGACAGTTTGCCTTGAATAAAACTCCTCCAGCAAGGCCCAACCTTGGTTTTACCATTTTCCACCTAGCCTTTTTCCCTTGGGTTTCGTGGACTCAAGGGTCATCTTTATTTTAAACCCCTGGGCCAGTGCTTCTCTAAGTGTTGGTCCAACCTAGAGCATCGTGCGGGGTTGTCCCTTGGCAACTTGGGTTACGTTGGCTCCCGTATGCTTAGCTTATCCGGTATGCCCTGAGAACAAGATATGTGCAACTCCTATCGGGATTTGTCGGCACAACGGGTGGTCTTGCTGGTCTTGTTTTACCATTGTCGAGATGTCTTGTAACGGGATTCCGAGTCTGATCGGGTCGTCCTGGGAGAAGGGATATCCTTCGTTAACCGTGAGAGCTTGTGATGGGCTAAGTTGGGACACCCCTGCAGGGTTTTGAACTTTCGAAAGTCGTGCCCGCGGTTATGGGCAGATGGGAATTTGTTAATGTCTGGTTGTAGAGAACTTGAAACTTAACTTAATTAAAATGGATCAATAGCGTGTGTAGCCATGAGGGTCTCTTTTCGGCGGAGTCTAGGAAGAGAACACGGTCTCGTGTTATGCTTGAACGTAAGTAGTTCTAGGATCACTTCTTGATCATAGATTCTCGAACGTGCTTTGCCTTCTCTTCTCGCTCTCCTTTGCGTATGTTAGCTACCATATATGCTAGTGCTTGCTGCAACTCCACCTCACATACCTTTTACCTACCCATAAGCTTAAATAGTCTTGATCGCGAGGGTGTGAGATTGCTGAGTCCCCGTGACTCACAGTTTACTTCCAAAAACCAGATGCAGGTGCCGATGATACCATTCCAGGAGATGCGACTGAACTCAAGTGGGAGTTCGATGAGGACTCTGGACGTTACTACGTTTCCTTTCCAGACGATCACTAGTGGAGCCCAGTTGTGGCGATCGGGGATCTTACGCATTTGGGGTTGTCTTTATTTTGGTTCCATAGTCGGACCTTGATTGTATCGGGATGATGTAATGTTATATTATGTATTGTGTGAAGTGGCGATTGTAAGCCAACTCTGTACCTCTTTCTTATTCAGTACATAGGATGTGTAAAGATTACCCCTCTTGCGACATCCTACAATGCGGTTATGCCTCTAAGTCGTGCTCCGACACGTGGGAGATATAGCCGCATCGTGGGTGTTACAAACATTGCGTCGGATGCCAACTCTTCGCCAACCAAAGCCATATGCCGCCCACCGCCTTACAAACAATCCCCATCACTTGGCCTTTCATAGTCTGGGGGCTCGATATGGTCGGACCCCTTAAAGGAGGAAGCCATAAGAAAAAGTATATGCTAGTCATGGTGGATAAATTCACCAAGTGGATAGAGGCAAAACCAGTTAAAATGGCCGAGTCGAGGCCGGTGATAGAATTTATATCCAGTGTTGTACACCGTTATGGTGTTCCACACAACATCATCACCGATAGCGGCTCCAATTTCACAGCCGATGAGGAGAAAACCTGGTGCGCTGATACGTCCATTTTGCATCATGCTTTCATATCAATATTTATTGTATTATGGGCTGTTATTACACATTATATCACAATACTTATGCCTATTATCTCTTATTTTACAAGGTTTACATGAAGAGGGGGAATGCCGGCAGCTGGAATTCTGGGCTGGAAAAGGAGCAAATATTAGGGACCTATTCTACACAACTCCAAAAGTCCTGAAACTTCACGGGAGCACGTTTCAGACTATAAAAAAATATTGGCGAAAGAAGGACCAGAAGGGGGCCACCCACCGTCCACAAGGGTGGCGGCGCGCCCTACCCCCTGGGTGCGCCCCCCTGCCTCGTGGGCCCCCTAGAAGCCCTCTGATGCCCATCTTTGGCTATATGGAGTCTTTCGTCGAGAAAAAAACATAATCTAGCTCACAGGATGACACTTCGCCGCCACGAGGCGGAACCTTGGCGGAACCAATGTAGGGCTCCGACGGAGCTGTTCTGCCAGGGAAACTTACCTCCAGGAGGGGGAAATCATCACCATCATCATCATCATCGATCCTCTCATCGGGAGGGGGTCAATATTCATCGACATCTTCACTAGCACCATCTCATCTCAAACCCTAGTTCATCTCTTGTATCCAATCTTTGTCCCAAAGCCTCATATTGGTACCTGTGGGTTGCTAGTAGTGTTGATTACTCCTTGTAGTTGATGCTAGTTGGTTTATTCGGTGGATGATCATATGTGCAGATCCTTTATGCATATTAATACCCCTCTTATTATGAACATGAATATGATTTGTGAGTAGTTACTTCTGTTCCTGAGGACATGGGAGAAGTCTTGCTATAAGTAGTCATGTGAATTTGGTATTCGTTCGATATTTTGATGAGATGTATGTTGTCTTTCCTCTAGTGGTGTCATGTGAACATCTACTACATGACACTTCACCATTGTTTGGGCCTATTGGAAGGCATTGGTAAGTAATAAGTAGAAGATGGGTTGCTAGAGTGACAGAAGCTTAAACCCTAGTTTATGTGTTGCCTCGTAAGGGGCTGATTTGGATCCATATGTTTCACGTTATGGTTAGGTTTACCTTAATACTTCTACTGTAGTTGTGGATGCTTGCAATAGGGGTTAATCATAAGTGGGATACTTGTCCAAGGAAGGACAATACTCAAGCACCGGTCCACCCATATATCAAATTATCAAAGTACCGAACGCGAATCATATGAACGTGATGAAAACTAGCTTGACGATAATTCCCATGTGTCCTCGGGAGCGCTTTCCTTTATATACGAGTTTGTCCAGGCTTGTCCTTTGCTACAAAAAGTGTTGGGCCATCTTGTTGCACCTTCTTTACTTTTACTATTTGTTCCCCGTTACACATTACCTTATCACAAAACTATCTGTTACCAATAATTTCAGTGCTTGCAGAGAATACCTTGCTAAAACTGCTTATCATTTCCTTCTGCTCCTCGTTGGGTTTGACACTCTGACTTATCAAAAGGACTAGATAGATCCCCTATACTTGTGCGTCATCAAGACACTTTTCTGGCGTCGTTGCCAGGGAGTGAAGCGCCTTTGGTAGGTGGAATTTGATAAGGAAAGATTTATATAGTGTGGTGAAATTTACTTCCCACTTGTTACTATGGAACATAATCCTTTGAGGGGCTTGTTCGGTGTATCTTCACCCTGACCAGTAGAGCAAAGAGTTGCTCCTCAACCTACTGAACCTACTGAAAATGTTTACTTTGAAATTCCTTCGGGTATGATAGAGAAACTGCTAGCTAATCCTTTTACAAGAGATGGAACATTGCATCCCAATTTGCACCTAATCTATGTAGATGAAATTTGTGGATTATTTAATCTTGCAGGTATGCCCGATGATGTTATCAAGAAGAAGCTATTCCCTTTATTTTTGAAGGTAGAGGCATTGACATGGTTTAGGCTATGTGATGATATGGGATCATGGAACTACAACCGATTGACATTGGAATTTCATCAGAAGTTTTATCCTATGCATCTTGTTCATCGTGATCGTAATTATATATACAATTTTTGGCCTCGCGAGGGAGAAAGCATCGCTCATGCTTGGGGAAGGGTTAATTAAATGTTATATTCATGCCCCAATCATGAGCTTTCAAAAGAAATGATCGCTCCATGCTCGATACTTCTTGTATTGGTTCTTTTATGATGAAGACTATTAAATTCATGGGATTTATTGGAAAGAATTAAACGCAAATCTGAAGATTGGGACCTCGGCGAAGGTAAGGAGTTAGGTATAACACCTAAGTTTGATTTTGTTAAATCTTTTATGGATACTGATGCTTTCCTTGAATTTAGCACTAAATATGGACTTGACTCTGAGATAGTAGCTTCTTTCTACGAATCCTTTGCTACTCATGTTGATCTCCCTAAGGAGAAGTGGTTTAAATATAATCCTCCTGTTGAAGTAAAAGTAGTTGGACCTATTAAAGTTGAAGAAAATACTATCACTTATAATGATCCTGTTGTCCCTACTTCTTATATTGAGAAACCACCTTTCCCTGTTAGAATAAGGATCATGCTAAAGCTTCAACTTTGGTTCATAAGAGTAATACTAGAACACCTACTCCCTCTGAACAAATTAAAGCTGAAACTAGTATTGCTATGGTTAAATATCTCTTAGGCGATAATATTGATGGGCATGTTATTTACTTATGTGATGAAGCTGCTAGAATTGCTAGACCCGATACTAAAAATAAACATAGACCTGTTGTAGGCATGCCTGTTATTTCTGTTAAAATAAGAGATCATTGCTATCATGGCTTATGTGATGTGGGTGCTAGTGCAAGTGCAATACCTCATTCTCTATATAAAGAAATTATGTATGATATTGCACCTGCTGAGATAGAGGAGATTGATGTTACAATTAAGCTCGCCAATAGAGATACTATTTCACCGATTGGGATTGTTAGAGATGTTGAAGTCTTGTGTGGGAAAGTTAAATATCCTGCTGATTTTCTTGTTCTGATTCCCCACAAGATAACTGTTGTCTCATTATATTTGGTAGACCCTTCTTGAATGTTGTTAATGCTAAGATAGACTGCAATAAGGATATTGTTTCTGTTGGTTTAGGGGACATGTCTCATGAATTTAATTTTGCTATATTTCATAGACAACCCCATGATAAAGAATTTCCTAGTAAATATGAAACTATTGGTCTTGCTTCTATTGTCGTGCCTCCTAGTGATCCTTTAGAACAATATTTGCTAGACCATGAAAATGATATGTTTATGAATGAAAGAAGGGAAATAGATGAAGTATTCTTTAAACAAGGACCTATTTTGAAACACAACTTGCCTGTTGAAATCCTTGGGGATCCTCCTCCACCCAAGGGTGATCCCGTGTTTGAGCGTAAACCTTTACCTGATACTCCTAAATATGCTTATCTGGATGAGAAAGAGATATATCCTGTTATTATTAGTGCTAACCTTTTAGAGCATGAAGAAAATAAATTATTCAAAACTCTGAAGAAGCACCATGCTGCTATTGGATATACTCTTGATGATCTTAAGGGCATTAGTCCCACTCTATGCCAGCACAAAATAAAATTGGAGAAAGACGTGAAACCGGTTGTTGATCACCAATGATGGTTAAATCCTAAGATGAAAGAAGTGGTAAGAAAAAAATACTACAGCTTCTGCAAGTAGGTATAATTTATCTCGTTGCTGATAGTCAGTGGGTAAGTCATGTCCATTGTGTCCCTAAGAAGGGAGCTATTACTATTGTTCCTAATGATAAAGATGAATTGATCCCACAAAGAATTGTTACAGGTTATAGAATGGTAAATGATTTCTGCAAATTAAATGAAGCTACTAAAAATGATCATTACCATTTACCTTTTATTGATCAAATGCTAGAAAGATAATCCAAACATACATATTTTTTCTTTCTAGATGGTTATTCTGGTTTCTCTCAAATACCTATGTCCAAAGAGGATCAAGAAAAGACAACTTTTACTTGCCCTTTCGGTACCTTTGCTTATAGACGTATGCCTTTTGGTTTATGTAATGCACCTGCTACCTTTCAAAGATGTATGACTGCTATATTCTCTGACTTTTGTGAAAAGATTGTTGAGGTATTCATGCATGATTTTTCTGTTCATAGAACTTCTTTTGATGGTTGCTTAAGCAACCTTGATCGAATTTTGTAGAGATGTGAAGAAACTAATCTTGTCTTGAATTGGGAGAAGGCCACTTTATGGTTAATGAAGGTATTGTCTTGGCGCATAAATTTCTGAAACAGGTATTGAAGTTGATAAAGCTAAGGTTGATTCTATTGAAAAGATGTTGTGTCCCAAGGACATTAAAGATATAAGAAGCTTCCTTGGTCATGACAGTTTTTATAGGAGGTTCATTAAGGACTTCTCTAAAATTTCTAGGCCTCTGACTAATCTCTTAGAAAAAAGATGTTCCTTTTGTCTTTGATGATGATTGTGTAGAAGCATTTGAAATTCTTAAGAAAGCTTTGATTTCTGCACCTATTGTTCAGCCTCCTAATTGGAATTTACCCTTTGAAATTATGTGTGATGCTAGTGATTATGCTATAGGGGCTGTTCTAGGACAAAGAGTTGATAAGAAATTAAATGTTATCCAATATGCTAGTAAAACTCTAGACAGTGCTCAAAGAAATTATGCTACTACTAAAAAAAGAACTTTTAGCAGTTGTATTTGCTTGTGATAAGTTCAGACCATATATTGTTGACTCTAAAGTAACTGTTCACACTGATCATGCTGCTATTAAATATCTTATGGAAAAGAAAGATGCTAAACCTAGACTTATTAGATGGGTTCTCTTGCTTCAAGAATTTGATTTGCATTTTATTGATAGAAAGAGAGCTGAGAACCCCGTTGCAGACAACTTGTCTAGGCTAGAGAATGCTCTTGATGACCCACTACCTATTGATGATAGCTTTCCTGATGAACAATTAGCTGTCATAAATGTTTCTCATACTGCTCCATGGTATGATGATTGTGCTAATTATATTGTTGCTAAATTTATACCACCTAGTTTCACATACCAGCAAAAGAAAAAGTTCTTCTATGATTTAAGACATTACTTCTGGGATGACCCACACCTTTATAAAGAAGGAGTAGATGGTGTTATTAGACGTTGTGTACCTGAGCATGAACATGAACCGATCCTACGCAAGTGTCACTCCGAGGCTTACGGAGGACACCATCCTGGAGATAGAACTGCACATAAGGTATTGCAATTTGGATTTTATTGGCCTACTCTCTTCAAGGATGCCCGTAAGTTTGTCTTGTCTTGTGATGAATGTCAAAGAATTGGTAACATTAGTAGACGTCAAGAAATGCCTATGAATTATTCACTTGTTATTGAACCATTTGATGTTTGGAGTTTTGATTATATGGGACCGTTTCGTTCCTATAATGGGTATACTCATATTTTAGTTGCTGTTGATTATGTTACTAAGTGGGTAGAAGCTATTCCAGCTAGTAGTGCTGATCACAACACCTCTATTAAGATGCTTAAAGAAGCTATTTTCCGAGGTTTGGAATCCCTAGATATTTAATGACTGATGGTGGTTCACATTTTATTCATGGTGCTTTTCATAATATGCCTACTAAGTATGATGTTAATCATAGAATTGCATCTCCATATCATCCACAGTCTAGTGGTCAAGTAGAATTGAGTAATAGGGAGATTAAATTAATTTTGCAAAAGACTGTTAATAGATCTAGAAATAATTGGTCCAAGAAACTTGATGATGCATTATGGGCTTATAGAACTGCATACAAAAATCATATGGGTATGTCTCCATATAAAATGGTTTATGGTAAAGCTTGTCTCTTACCTCTCGAACTAGAACATAAGGTATATTGGTCCATTAAAGAGCTCAGTTATGATTTCAAACTTGCCGGTGAGAAGAGGCTTCTTGATATTAGCTCACTTGATGAATGGAGAACCCATGCTTATGAGAATGCCAAACTGTTTAAAGAAAGAGTTAAAAGATGGCATGATAAAAGGATACAAAAACATGAGTTTAATGTAGGTGATTATGTACTGCTATACAAATCTTGTTTAAGATTATTTGCAGGAAAAATCCTCTCTAAAAGGGAAGGCCCTTACGTCATCAAGGAGGTATATCGTTCCGGTGCCATAAAAATCAACAACATCGAAGGCACAAATCCGAGGGTGGTGAACGGTCAAAGAATCAAAAATTATATCTCAGGTAATCCTATAAATGTTGAAACCAATGTTATTGAAACCGTAACCCTGGAGGAATACATAAAGGACACTTTCCAGAAAGTTTCAGACTCCAAAAAGGAATAGGTATGAGGTATGTTAAGTAAACCGACTCTAAAACAGTTCTAATAGCATTTTTCTCCGTTTTGGAAGATTTAAGAAAATTGGCAAATAAGAAGCAGACCGGGAAGGACATGAGGCGTCCACGAGGGTGGAGGGCGCGCCCTACCCCCTGGGCGCGGCCCCCTGCCTCATGGGCACCTCGTGCGCTCTTCGGACTCCGTTTTCTTGCACGATACTTCTTTTGGTCGGTAAAAATTCATTATATAATCTCCCGAAGGTTTTGACCATCGTATCACGCAAATATCTTGTGTCTTTGTTTCGAGTTGTTTTTCTGACAGATCTAGATCGCCATGGCGTATTCAAGTGCCCCAAGGACAAGTTCTCTGAGAAGTTCATCAAACCCTACCTCGCGGAGGTGCTGCAACACCCTCAAACTATTGAGATGCATGAGGGCTTGCTACACATCCGTGATGTTGAGGGACCAAGGAGGACCGGAAGCGTGGAGACAAGGTTCGAGGCAATGGAGCAACAAGTTTTCAAGTGCCAGGAGATAGTGGAACGTGGACTCGACTCCAATCATATAATGGTCACGGAGTTCACCAACAACCACAAGCTGGATGACAAGAACAATGGGGAGGCCATCTTCAAACTTCACGAGAAAATTGAGCGCCTCCAAGCCCAGATCTATGACCTGCAAAACCAAAACTATGAGTATGAATATAGATTAAAGAGGATGAGTTTGGCTGCAGATTTGAGGATCCCAGAGACTCGATCATCCTTCTATGATGGTGAGCCTATGCCTTGGAATATGGACGACAAGGCCACATCATCAAAAACTCCATCATCACCATCTCCGAGGAAGGAGACATAAACACATGGGTATGGGCACTCCCCTTGGCAACTGCCAAGCTTGGGGGAGTGCCCTGGTATCGTATCACCATCACACTTTTATCTTTACCGTTTTTCTTAGTTCGATCCTTTTGGTAATATCTTGATCTAGTAGAATAAAGTTTTAGTATGATCTAGTTTTGAGTTTTGCTTTATGATCCTTCTATGTAATCGAGTCCGTGAGCTATATATAATAAAGATTAGTGTTGAGTCAAGGGCTTGATTATCTTACTATGATCTTGAGGGAATAAAATAAAAGAGAAAGTATAAAAAGAAATAAAGAGATCATATGGATCTTATGGAGAGTAATGACTTCACATATAAATAGTATGATGAATAAAAGTTGTTGAGAGTTGACAAACATAGTTTTGGTCATCGTTGCAATTAATAGGAAGTCATAAAGAAAGAGTGGTTTTCACATATAAATATACTATATTGGACATCTTTTATGATTGTGAGCACTCATTAAAATATGACATGCTAAAGAGTTGATGTTGGACAAGGAAGACAACATAATGGGTTATGTTTTCTTATATTTGAGATAAATTATATTGTCATGGATCATCCAACATGTTGAGCTTGCGTTTCCCTCTCATGCTAGCCAAACTCTTTGCACCACATAGAGATACTACTTGTGCTTCCAAATATCCTTAAACCCAGTTTTGCCATGAGATTTCACCATATCTACCTATGGATTGAGTAAGATCCTTCAAGTAAGTTGTCATCGTTGCAAGCAATACAAATTTCTCTCTAAATATGTACGATTTATTAGTGTGGAGAAAATAAGATTTATACGATCTTGTGACATGGAAGAAATAAAAGCGACGGACTGCATAATAAAGCTCCATATCATAAGTGGCAATATAAAGTTACGTTCTTTTACATTAAGATTTCGTGCATCCACCCATAAAAGCACATGACAACCTATGCTTCCCTCTGCGAAGGGCCTATCTTTTATTCTTGTCCTATACTTCATGCAAGAGTCACGGTGATCTTAACCTTTCCTTTTTACATTTTATCCTTTGGCAAGCACAATGTTTTGGAAAGATCCTGATATATATAACTAATTGGATGTAACTTTTCATGAAATATTATTATTGACATTACCCTTGAGGTAAAAAGTTGGGAGGAAAAATTATAAGCCCCTATCTTTCTCTATGTCCAGCTAAAACTTCATACCCATAAATATTGCATGAGTGTTAGCAATTGTGAAAGACTAAATGATAGTTGAGTATGTGGACTTGCTGAAAGGCTCTTATATTGAATCTTTCTGATGTTATGATAAATTGCAATTGCTTCAATGACTGAGGTTATAGTTTGTTAGTTTTCGATGAAGTTTATGATTCATACTTGAAATTGTGAATGAATTGTTACTTTAACATAATAAATCATATGACAATATACATATATGTTGTTGTTCTAAGAATGATCATGATACCCTCATGTCCGTATTTAATTTTGTCGACACGTCTATATCTAAACATGTGGACATATTTTTTGATTTCGGCTTTCGCTTGAGGACAAGCGAGGTCTAAGCTTGGGGGAGTTGATACGTCCATTTTGCATCATGCTTTCATATCAATATTTATTGCATTATGGGATGTTATTACACATTATATCACAATACTTATGCCTATTCTCTCTTATTTTACAAGGTTTACATGAAGAGGGGGAATGTCGGCAGCCGGAATTCTAGGCTGGAAAAAGAGCAAATATTAGAGACCTATTCTGCACAACTCCAAAAGTCCTGAAACTTCATAGGAGAACGTTTCAGAATATATAAAAAATATTGGGCGAAAGAAGTACCAGAGGGGGGCCACCCACCGTCCACGAGGGTGGGGGCGCACCCTAGCCCCTAGGTGCGCCCCCTTCCTCGTGGGCCCCCTGGCAGCCCTCTGATGCCCATCTTTGGCTATATGGAGTCTTTCATCAAGGAAAAAATCATAAGCTAGCTTACGGGACGAAACTCCGCCGCCATGAGGCGGAACCTTGGCGGAACCAATCTAGGCCTCCGCCGAAGCTGTTCTGCCGGGGAAACTTCCCTCCGGGAGGGGGAAATCATCACCATCGTCATGACCATCGATTCTCTCATCGGGAGGGGGTCAATCTTCATCAACATCTTCACCAGTACCATCTCATCTCAAACCCTAGTTCATCTCTTGTATCCAATCTTTGTCCCAAAGCCTCAGATTGGTACATGTGGGTTGCTAGTAGTGTTGATTACTCCTTGTAGTTGATGCTAGTTTGTTTATTTGGTGGAAGATCATATGTTCAAATCCTTTATGCACATTAATACCCTTCTGATTATGAACATGAATATGATTTGTGAGTAGTTACATTTGTTCCTGGGGACTTGGGAGAAGTCTTGCTATAAGTAGTCATGTGAATTTGGCATTCGTTCAATATTTTGATGAGATGTATGTTGTCTTTCCTCTAGTGGTGTCATGTGAACGTCGACTACATGACACTTCACCATTGTTTGGGCCTATAGGAAGGCATTGGGAAGTAATAAGTAGATGACGGGTTGCTAGAGTGACAGAAGCTTAAACCCTAGTTTATGTGTTGCTTCATAAGGGGCTGATTTGGATCCATATGTTTCATGCTATGGTTAGGTTTACCTTAATACTTCTGTTGTAGTTGTGGATGCTTGCAATATGGGTTAATCATAAGTGGGATACTTATCGAAGGAAGGACAACACTCAAGCACTGGTTCACCCACATATCAAATTATCAAAGTACCAAACTTGAATCATATGAACGTGATGAAAACTAGCTTGACGATAATTCCCATGTGTCCTCGGGAGCGCTTTCCTTTACATACGAGTTTGTCCAGGCTTGTCCTTTGTTACAAAAAGGATTGGGCCATCTTTCTGCACCTTATTTACTTTTACTATTTGTTCCCCATTACCTTATCACAAAACTATTTGTTACCGATAATTTCAGTGCTTGCAGAGAATACCTTGCTGAAAACTGCTTATCATTTCCTTCTGCTCCTCGTTGGGTTCGACACACTTAATTATTGAAAGGACTAGATAGATCCCCTATACTTGTGGGTCACCATGCGCTAATCTGGGCATCAAACTCGATTACGCCTTTGTCTATCATCCACAAACAAATGGTCAAGTCGAACGAGCCAATGGTCTTATTATGAGCAGCATCAAGCCTAGACTAGTGTGGTCTTTGTAAAAATCGGACAAGCACTGGGTTGAGGAACTCGACTCCATACTCTGGGGGCTGCGGACCACGCCCAATCGTACTACCGGATATACACCTTTCTTCATGGTGTACGGTGCAGAGGCAGTGTTGCCCTGCGACATTATCCATGAGGCATGTACGAAGAGAGAGAGGCCAAGCTTGATCGGCAGGACATCTTAGATACCCTGGAGGAGGAGCGCGACGTCGCAAAAGCCCGTTCCACATTTTATCAATAGCACGCTCGCAGGTATCAAAGCAGAGAAGTGCGGGCCAAGACTTATAATGTTGGCGAACTCGTTCTACGCCTGCCGGAAAAGAAAAAGGACAAACTCAAGCCCAAGTGGGAGGGTCCCTTCATCATTGACGAAGTTCTGACCGGAGGAGCATACCGCCTGCGTGATGCGTCAGACAATCGCCTAGAGCCGAACCCTTGGAACGCGGCCAGACTCCGACGATTTTATGCATAGCGCCGACCACTATGTTCATCTCCTTCCTCCTGTTGTTTCCATTATTTTTTTCTCTCTTTTCGTTTTTTCTCTTTAGCTTTATAGTTTTCGTGCAGCTAGACCGTGCACCCCTGACGCATACATCTTCAAATATGTACGTCCATTATACCTGGGGGCTTCTTGGACAGAAGATTGCTATTATTATCTTGCGAGCATTAAGCTCATCACATATGCGTATTTTCGCATATGTACCTTTTCTTCGCCATTATATGCATTGATATGACTTAAGTTTTGGCCAAGCTGGGTTGCCTGACTCCCGTGCTTATGACCTATGTTCCCGTTAATTCGGCTAGGACATAAAGGGAACACCTCTGCGATTGTTACTGCAGGGTCATCCGAACGTGTACCTCAGACTGGGTGAATCCGAAAGCTAGCATTCTTAAGGGAATATCCGATCGGTGAATTAAAGATGTTTCCGCATTCACTCCATCGGAACCCCCAGAAGTTACTTATACTGCAATTTTTTTAAATCACAGTTCAGACATGCACATGAAACACATGCACACCCAGGGAAAGGAACCCTTAACGGAACTATTCTCTCTGGAACATGTTTCTTACATAATGTAATATAACATAACTAGCCGGATACAACTTGTCTGTTCAAGCAACTATGACCCCTACGCCTGGTTTCCATGCATACCCCGGTCTAGTTTACCGCTCAGGTATTTGGAAACACTCTGCACCTTCGGGTCCACGGGTCGAAGAAAAAAGGTCTGCCATGACAATCATTTTAAGATTTAGCTAGAGTTACATATGTTAAGAAAGTTACATAGTCATTTGGACTCAAAAATTTCCTCCTCTATACCGTCCAGCAGGTTGTCTAGCTTACAATCCTGCTGGGAATACTTGGCGGCTATTTGTACTTGGTCATATACCAAATTAACTGGAACTTCTTTTACATCTGACCCTAGAGGTCCGACCCGAGCCATATGATTCAGATTAAGCTTGGTATACCATGTGTTTCACCATGGCCCAGGCTTCTCGTGCACCTTCCCGGCAAGTCGATATTTTCCACAATGGAAAGCACCGCCGCACCCCCTTGAACTGCTGTAAAAGCTCCTCCATCTTTCTTGGAAGGGAGGAGGATGGCCATAAGGCCTTGGCAACACTTCACATCGCCTGCCGAGCCTGCTCGCGCACTAGCGACAGCTCTTGTAGCAGGTCACCCGACAATCCGGACATCTCCTCTTCGGGACGACTGGTCAGCATACCTGCAGACATAACCCTGTCAGTCTCCTCCACCTTCAAGTTATTCGATGGTAAGTTCAACCACATACCGAATATGTCGCCTCGCAGCCTTTTATTCTCCTTTACGGAGTAAGCAAGCTAGGCTTGTACATATTTCAGATCCTCGCCGAATCGGGTATTCGAATCCTGGAGCTTGTTCTTCTCCAGCACGACTTTTGTGATCACATGCTCGCCCGCGGCTAGCAATTTCTTGGCTTCTCGTTCTCTGCCTTGGGCAGCTTTCAGTTGTTCTTGTAGTACACCTAGTGATCCTGATAAGAGGTGAGCAACCGTGTTAGCATTATTGGTATACCATTATGTTTTCTCTATGGAGGGAAACATTACTAGGAGACGCCTTCTTGGATTTCTCCAATTCGGTAGGGGCAGCAATTAGCTGCGTCTGACACTTTTTTAGCTCCTGGGCTAGCAGGTCGTTCTTCTCCGTAAGAACCTGGTTATACAACGATACTTAAATCAGTTGTACCAACTACTTCAAGTTTCGGGGGCTACTGGCATATGGTTATCATATTCGGACAAAGTAAACTTACCCGCACATATTTTAAATGCTGCTTTGTGGCTCTGTTAAACCCATCTCGAGCAGCTCGGATGTATGCATCAGCCGAGCTAAAGGCGTTGAAAGCCTCTTCTGAAAAGTTGGGGTCTTGTAAAATGGCCGTTCGGCGCCGATGATTCATGGCGCTCTCCACTTCCGAGTTAGTGACGGATACATCATCTGAATCCTCGGCTGGAGGATAGTCCGGCGTTACCCCCGTATCAGCCCCCATCTTTACGGCAGGATCTGGATCCTGGCTGTGGGAAGTATGACCGGTCGGACCCTCGGATATAGTCTGGCACACCTTTTTTCTGATACAGGATAAACAGAAAGGTCACAGTTGGATGTGACTGCCAAGGTGCATATGTGCAAATCTATACCTCTTTGATGAAGGCTCGGCCGTATCTTCGTTTGCCTTCCTCTTCGAAGGCTTGCCTGGTGTGGGGGCTGCTCTCTTCGGAGATGCCCCTGGGGCAGCATGGCGTGCCGAACGCCTCCCCTTTTGAGCACAGGATAGTGCGGTGGGTGAGGTAGAATGAGAGAACACTTTCGGATAAGATGTCTCCTGATTACTTACGTGTGAAGCATGGAGAAGGCCAGAATAATCAGCGGTGATAGCCACCTTTATGCCATCATAGCTCTCCTGGTAAAACACCCCATCCTCGAGCACCATGAATATATCCGGATACTCCTCGAATTCGGGATCAAGGTCCCGATTGTGGCCCTTGGGCTATGCGGCGGGGCTGTGAAGCCCTTCAAAAATCTTTCGCCAGTGTTGTTATAAATGGATGGGTTAATACTCATTGAAAGTAGCTCGGGGAGCGGAGTGAGTAGAGCAGAGGAGTTGGGACTTACCCAGCTACTTGGACTGTACATGGAAAATCCATCTCTGCGCTTGATACGTAGAAATTCCTCTTCCTCTCCTTTGAACAGTTCGGCCAATATTTTGGCCAGAGCGTCGGGGGTGTCCGGACCCTTCCGGCCGCAGCGGGAGGCGTCATCTTCCCCATTGTAGTGCCACATGGGGAGACTTCTGTACTAGAGGTGTTGAACCCCCCCCCCCTGTACTATGGAAGTCGCCATTACTTCAACTATTGATAATCCGGACTGAGCGAGTGACCTTATCTTGCTCATGATTTGAAGAATTTCTGCACTATCTGCCTCCTCGAGGCTCCGAGGGCACCAGCTGTGGTGTTTTTTCAAAGGAGTTCTTGTGAATTCGGGAAGCCCCCTCTGAACTGGGTCCGGAAGTGCAACGTCCTCAATATAGAACCATTCGGACATACACTCTTCGAGTGCCTTCTTTGGTGTGCCAGACAGGTATCCGGTCTCGGCGATGCGCCATATTTTGGCTCCGCCCACTTCAAATATTGACCCCTCGTGGTTTTGCAGGACAAGACAGAATAGTTTTCTCCACAATTTGAAATGGGCTTCACAACCCAAGAATAGCTCACAAAGAGCGATATAACCCGCGATATGCATGAGGGAGGCAAGAGTAAAGTTGTGCAATTGGAGGCCATAATACTCCGGGAGCCCTCGGAGGAATGGATGAATTGGAAATCCGACGCCTCTTAGCAGATAAGGGATGAAGCATACTCGTTCCCCTGGATGGAATGGGGAAATTCTCAGCCTGAGCCCCGCCATTGAAGGAGGTCAATCCTACTTGAACAGGGACTTGATCCACGGGGGAAGAAATCCCTGAGATTGTAGCTTCACCAGCTGACTATGGGATATGGAGCACCTCTCCCATTCACCTTTTTCGGGGATGCAGGGGTGGGATGAGGAGATGGGAGCGTCGGCCATGTTGGAATGGATTTTCCTGACACACTTAGAGGATTTTTCTGTGTGGTACTAAATGGATCTGAGATTCAATCCCTTTAAATAGACGCTCCTCCTTAATGGCTGGGGTGTTGTGTGTAAAATTACCCTAACCTCTCGCCTTCGTTCAACACGTGGAAGTTGAAGTTGTTGATACAAAGAAACCGAGGGGTTCAATATTGGATGGAAGGCCGAATACATCACTCTGAAGTCATTGGAGGAAGAACTCGCCTTGCAATGCCGAAGACAATCTGCGCGCCGGACACCTCATCATTGAAGTCTGGTTCGGGGGCTACTGAGAGAGTCCTGGACTAAGGGTTCCTCGGGCGTCCGGCATGTTAGCCATGGGCTGGAATGTTGGGCTATGAAGATACAAATACCGAGGACTCTACCCATGTCCGGATGGGGCTCTCCTTGGTGTGGAAGGCAAGCTTGGCGACCGAATATGAAGATTTCCTTTTTCTGTAACCGACTTTGTGTAACCCTGGATCCCTCCGGTGCTTATATAAACCGGAGGGCTAGGTCCGTAGAGAGGACAATCATAATCATAGTCATACAGGCTAGACTTCTAGGGTTTAGCCGTTACGATCTCGTGGTAGATCAACTCTTATAATACTCATATTCATCAAGATCAATCAAGCAGGAAGTATGGTATTACCTCCATAGAGAGGGCCCGAACCTGGGTAAACATTGTGTCCCCTGTCTCCTGTTACCATCAACCTTAGACGCACAGTTCAGGACCCCCTACTCGAGATCCGCTGGTTTTGACACCGACAAGGACCATTATAGTCACGAATTTTCTCTTGATCCATGGTCCAACGAAAATCTTCATCGGAAATTGCATCAATTTTGTGTACTTGAATTTCAGTCTCGCCATGCTCGAACCGAGGGAAATGAAAGTGTGACACAAAGTCCATTGCAGAGCTTTCTATACGCTTCCCTTTGGTCATCCATTCCATGATCCACTTGGTGCTATCAGATTCATCACCAAAGATGTACAAAGTGGCATAGAATTGGGGTATTATTTCTCTGTTCCACGGATGCTGAAATGCAACGACATGTGTGAGGCCAAAATCTTCGATATCTTGCAAGACTTGATTAAAGCAGCCAATGTCCTTCATAGCAGCGATGTCTGGGAACTCATGAGGAAAATCCTGTGACTGTCATAGGATCCGAGAGTAAAATATAGCCTGTTTTTTATTCCAAAACCGAGGGGATTCAGAGGTGTGAGGCTTGTTGTATGGACTCTCTTGAAAAAATAGGATGAGTGTTCCGATTGTAAAGTGGTCCTTTGACGAGAACGCCTATAGAGAATAACGGCAGTTGTTCAGGAGGATATGAATATTTGAGGTCATCTTTAATGGAAAACACTTCACCGCCATAAACTACATTGTCTGAATGATGAGCAGAAACATATTTCATTGTAGAAGGATCAACATCTGAATTTCTTTTTGTAGTGTCGAGTGAAATTCGCAGTGGAGAGGGAGTAGACACTTTAGCAGGTGACACTGAAGCTTTATCAAGCACTGGGGATTGATGAGGATGTTCTTCGGAAGACGGTTGAGGTGTAGAGGGAGGAACCGATTAATTTGGTTTGACACAAGCTGGAGATGCTTGATGCTTAGACTGAGGAATTTCACCTTCTTCCGATACATTTGGCTGAGAAGGATTTGTTTCATGAACAGGGGAGGCCATAGGCACTGGTTCAGTTGGCCTTGGCATAGTTGGAGGATATGTGACTGGTTCATGTACTAGCGAGGGAATTGCATGCTTCGGAGAGTTTTCTTTCTAGGGTACAACTTTTGGAGACTTCTCTTGCATAGGAGGAAGAGGAGCATTCTTCTTCGCAATTTTCTTCTTTTTCTTCTACTTCGGCTGAGCAGATTGATCAATATGCCCTTTGACAAGATCATTGTAGCCAGTGGATTGGGCTTGATGATCGAGGCAGATCGTGCGAACAATTTGATCCATGTCAGAATGAAAGCCCAATCGCCTATTCCAAAAGATAGCTAAGGCTCGATTGACATCCATGTATGATTCCTCAAGTTGCTTGATAACAACCTTGGAGGTAGAAGCTTTCATTCGGTTGTCCACATCATTAATTTGAGTAGTGAGGTTGTTGATCGCAACGGGATCTTCTCTCATGTCCCGAACAAGATCAGAGGCTTGAGCAATTACTTTAGAGGGAATGGGCAAAGATGCCACTTCTCCATCAAATGGGGTTTCCACAAATCTGACAAGCTACTGCATGACGAACACTTGATTGAAGTACTGAGGGGCATTAGAGTGGCCATCAGTTTGTGCAATAGGAGCAATTTGCACTGGATGTTGCTAGGTTGGAGGCATAGAAGCCAATGGTTGTGTCAATGCTAGATCAAATTGAGCAGCCTTCTCTTTCTCGTGGAGCAATTTGCTCGGCAGAGGGAGTTGTGATTTTCTTCACCTTTTTCTTTGGAGTTTTCTCTCCTGGCTTAGTTGTGCCTACTGGGGCTTCAACAACCAAATCTTGCAAATCTATTTCATCAGAATGAGGGGTTGTATTCACGGGGTCGACCATGGTGACAGTTGTAGGAGGTGTTTTTTCTCTTCAAACATATATTCTTCAGAGGTGCTATTGGGACTGCACGATCTCGAAGATCAGGCAGTATGGTGGAAGTGGTGATGTTCACTTGCTTGGAAAGAGTTGCATCAACTTCTTCTCTTGTGAGTGGAAGATCATCTTGATCGGAGCAATCACTTTCAGCATTTCCCTAAACAGGTTTAGCTGGCATTCTCTTCGGCGTGCTCTTTTTCTGCAAAGCAATAGAACTGGAATCATGTTTGTGCTTTGAACGCCCTTTTGATTTTCTTTTAGCCTTTTTATTTTCGATGTCTGATTTGATGAGACGACGATCTTCTTATTCTGTAGCCCTTTCTTTTTCAGCCTTCTTGACTCTCTTTTCTGCATTCTTCAGGCGCTTGGCCTTTTCATCGGGATAGGGGTCAGGTGTCTTTAGAGATGACTCATCAGCATAAGGAGGTGGCGGAGGTCTCTCCTGGGGATCACTTGCATGTAGGAGTCTAATTTCACGACAATCACCCCAAGGAGGATGGAAGGGAAAGTTCTTTGCAAATCAAGGACGAACCATTTTGTAGTTGAACCACTTCCGTACCTAGTGACATCGAATCTTTTGCAGACGCCTTCTTTTCTGTGTTGAGTTTTCTCCTAGAACAGTGTTGTAGTTGTCACGAGAGATATATTGAGATGAATTTGTGAAAGGTTGCCTGACACCTTTCATTTTCTTTAGAGCATCTTCTTCTTGCTCATTTTCATTTGGTTTGGATATCTTTCTTTTGCTGGATGATGGGCCTACCGTTGGGCCCTTGGTATTTGGAGCTTTTGATTCAAAAGTTGTTCCCATGAATACCTCTTCTTCATCAGCCATACTTAGTGGTCTAGCAGAATCCTCAACTGACTGTATATACTTGAGAAGGATAATAGATATGAGGGAAAATGGGGGCAGGGCTACAAATGCTCTCAGTGAATATTTTTCTGAACAAAAAGCATTTTGAAGAAGAATTAGATGCATACACTGAGAAATGTTTCAAAAGAAGGAAACGTATAGAACGAGCTAGTAGGTCCGAAGAATATACTAGTCTGCGTACTAGGAATTTCATTCGAGTGAGACATAACACAAACCCTAGATCTGAAATGATTTGGATGCGAGGAACAACTACAAACCACATCCGCACTGATAAAGGTAAAACCTAGATCTAAGATATGAGGTAAAATTGGAGGAAAATAACCAAAGACAACCTCGAATCATGAAAGATTGAGGCCCGAGTTCGAACTACACGTACCCTAGCTCGGTGACACGTGGTAGCTACAGTGGCGAATGGATTTAACCACACACAATGAATTTGGATCGAACGGCCTCTATTCAGACACTATTGCAATTCAACGATCATGATGGGATGACAGTTGATGGATAGCATGTGGCAACCATAAAAAGAGACGTGGTCCTGACTTGGGTGGGAGACCCCAATTTTGGATAGCTTTCGCTAAAATAGAATGTTCAGACCAAATCTTAATCGTGGTCAAGGACACCAGATAAAGTTTCGTTCTAGATGAAATTTGAGCATTTGTAACCGAATAGCATAGACTAGAAGAGATAGGTCAGAGAGAAAAAACAGGGTCCTAAGCATTTCACTCAAGCAGATAAACACAAACACTCGAGGAAATAGCTATGCAAGAAATGCATTCAGAAAAACACTAAAACTTTCGATCAAAGAGAAAACAAACGAGATAAAATTGTGGTGGCGTGACCCATCGTATAAGAACTGTATGACCCCGAGCATTGCACAATTATCGTGAGACCCGATTAGTCTAGTTCTTCGTTACTGTATTCACTCTCAGGAAGAAAATTTCACTTTGTCAAAATTTTCAAACTCTTTGAGTGTTATGCACCCATTCCTTCTAAGATGTGGAAGTGTTAGCATCGGTGCCTAGTCTAGCTCACTGCACGTTTGCGAAGTCCAGGATATTTAGCTCACATTGTAACACACAGAATCTTTTCTCATCGAGAGGCTTGGTGAAAATTTCAGCGAGATTGTCTTCAGTCTTGGCATGACTGATGATAATATCCTATCAAGCAACATGATCGCGAATGAAATGATGTCTGATGGGAATATGCTTTGTGCGAGAATGTTCCACCGGATTATCTGCAATTTTGATGGCACTCTCGTTATCACAATATAGAGGGATATGCTTGACCTTGATGCCACAATCCCTCAATGTCTGCTTCATCCACAATAACTAAGGGAAACAAGCGCCAGCATCAATATATTCGGCCTCAGCCATAGAAAGAGATACATAATTCTGCTCCCTTGATGACCAACAGACCAATGATCTACCGAGGAAATGGCATGTCCCCAAAGTAGATTTCCTGTCAACCAAGTCACGAGCCCAGTCTAAGTCTGAATAACCAACGAGATCAAACTGTGCTCCCTTAGGATACCATAAACCAAAGGTGGGGGTGTGAGTCAAATATCTCAGAATGCGCTTGACCGCTTGGTGATGCGATTCTTTTAGTGCAGCTTGATAGTGGGCTAACATGCAAACACTCAACGTAATGTCAGGTCTGGATGCACATATATAAAGAAGAGAACCAATCATAGAATGATAAGCCTTCTGATCGTAATCCTTACCATACACATCTGCATACAGCTTAATTACTATTCATGGGCATAGGAGTTTTATAGCCCCTCATTTGGTAATCTTGCATTTTTGAGCTTCTTCAAGCATTCCTTCAGATATTTCTCCCGAGAAATGAAAATGCTATTTGCCTGTTGACGTATTTGCAGTGCAAGAAAGAACTTGAGTTCACCCATCATAGACATTTGATATTTATCGAACATTATTTTCGGTAACTCTAAGCTGCAAGCATTGTTGGTATAGCCGAAAATAATATCATCCACATAGATTTGGCATATGAATAGATCATTATCAATAGCATGAGTGAAAAGTGTGGGATCAGTTCATCTTGGCTTGAAACCTTGGTCGACCAAAAACTTCTTCAAGGTGTCATACCAAGCTCGAGGGGCTTGCTTCAGCCCATATAAAGCTTTCTTCAATCTGAAAACTCTGTTAGGAAACTTAGGATGTTCAAAGCCAGGTCATTGTCTAAAATAAACTTCCTCATTGATGTCACCATTGAGGAAAACACTTTTCGCATCCATTTGATAAAGTAGGATATCATTGTAATTTGCATAAGCGAGAAGAATACAAATTGCCTCAAGGCCCGCAACATGAGCATATCTTTCATCGAAATCAATACCTTCTACCTATGTGTACCCTTGAGCACCAAGATGTGCTTTGTTTCTCACCACAATGCCATTTTCAACTTGCTTATTGCGGAATCCATTTTGTGCTGATGATATTGTGCTTCTTAGCATTCGGTTTGTCAACCAATTCCCACACATCATTTCGTTCGAATTGCACCAACTCCTTTTGCATGGCATTCATCCAATCCGGATCATTCATTGCTTCTTCATACTTGGTATGTTCAGCCAATGAAACAACGGAGAAACTGCTACACTAGTTAGCCAAATAAGTGCGTGAACGAGTTGTGGGTCGATAACCCAGATTCTCATGTTCATTGAGAATTAATGAAGGATCAACTCGATTTGCCACTCGAGGATGAGCATTTTCTTCATGATGAGCGTTGTCATTTTCATAAGCAATAGCATTTGTATCATCATTCCATTTGGGATTGCCATTTTGATTGGCATTTGGATTTGGATTGCCATTTGCATTTGGAGTAGCATTTGATTCAGCATTGGCTTGACGAGTTCTGCTTCTAGTCATGGGGGCATCATCATCAGAGGATTCAGGAGCATTCCCTTCAACGGGCTTGACACTCGCAATAGCCATTCGCTGAATAGCATCTGAAAACGATGGTTTATCTATCACATTTGGCAGGTGCTCCTTTTAGGAGCCATTAGTTTCATCAAACTGCACATTTACCGTTTCCATACCTTTCCTGTGCTCAGAGTTATAGACACGATAGGTATGCGAGTTTGAGCCATAACCAAGAAGAAAACCTTCATGTGCCTTAGGTGAAAACTAGGAAGAATGATTCATATCAAGAATGTAACAGGGTGCACCAAAAACATGCCGATAAGAAAATTTGGTTTCTTGCCCAAGATAAGCTCATATGAAGTATTCTTAAGGAACTTGTGAAGATAAACATGATTGATAACATGACACGCGGTGTTAATAGCATCAGCTCAGAAGTGAATAGGAGTTTTATACTCATTGAGCATTGTTATCGCCAATTCGATGAGAGTTCTATTCTTTCGCTCAACAACTCCATTTCGTTGTGGAGTGTATGCAGCAGAGAACTCATGAGTAATACCATTTTCGTCGAAAAATTCAGGGATATGAGTATTTTTAACTCAGATTCATTGTCACTTTTGACATGCTTGATTCGCAGATCATATTCATTGTTGGCCTTCTTGGCGAAGGTTTTGAGATATCTTGTGTGTAGATTTTGTCTTCGAAAAAGAATACCCAAGTGTATCGAGAGAAATCATCAACAATAACCAAGCAATAATGACTGCCACTGAAGCTTGCATAATTTAGAGGACCGAATAAATCCATATGAAGAATTTCCAGAGGTCTTGTTGAACTCATAACTTTCTTTGATGAATGATGCTTGTTGGCTAATTTTCTAGCCTCACATGCAGCACAGAGACGATTGTTGTCGAATTTTACATCAGGAATGCATGAGAAAGTCTTCGGTGCCACAGCCAACCTTCGGTTTCTTTTGTAAGCAAACAAGTTTGGACTAAGGGACCCTTAGAGAAGTCCACAATATACATATCACCTTTTCTAATTCCCTCAAAGACGAAGGAATTGTCAGAGGCCATGAAGACAATGCATTTGGATATGGAGAATAGAACTAGCATGCATAAATCACATAGCTTGCCAACAGAAATGATACTAAATCCAAGAGACTGAACAAGTAAAACATCATCAATGGACTTGTCGTTGGATATAGCAATTTTACCTAGACGAATTAACTTTCCTCTGTTGTTTCCGCTAAAAGTAATATACTTTAGAGGAGAAGTAGTTAAGTTGGAGTTGACAAACAACGACTTATCTCCGGTCATATGACTAGTGCATCCCCAATCCATTATCTATTCGGTACACCCGGAGACATTGTCCTGCAGAAGAATTAGGCTTTCTTACCCACCCACATCATTGCAGGTGTCGCGGGAAACCACGACCACCTACTAGACCAAGAGTCCCTTGCTGGCTCGGCGGGGGGATGGCACATTACACAAAGAGCAGAGGAGCGTGAGACAGCACGGCAGGGATCACACAGACAGTTTTTACCCAGGTTCGGGCTGCCCTGAGGCGTAAAACCCTACTCCTGCTTTAGTGGATTGATGGTGGAAAAAAATGGTGGTGAGCGTAACATGCTTGCCCGGCAGGGTTGCCTCAGGGAGAAACGGCTACACGCGTATGAATATGTGAGGAGGTGGATTTGATAACCCTTTCTATGGTTGCCTTGGGCCTACTTTCATAGAAAAATGGGTCACCATAGTGGCAAATCAGTCATTATGCACTAATAAGCTAGCAAATAGGGCTATCATACCTAACTTTGCAGGCTGACAAAGCGCATTAAATGCACCGCTCTACGTCACATTGTTGCTTGCCAGGCATGCCTTGCCAGGCTGTTTTGCCAGCTTCGCGCCTCCTCGCTCGACACGTTGCAGGACGGGTGTCGCCTATAGGCATTTCACATAGAAAGTGGCCGCCATGTGGCAAATCGCGGCCACTTAGTCACTTTGGAGCTTGACACCACACCGACCGATGACGTGCATTGTGGTGTGGTGGTTTTGCTTCCACGAGTCCAGCAGACCCTGCCGGGATGGCTTGGAGGCTCAATTCCGGGGGGGCGACCCGTCCTTGCTAGGCTCGCCTGCCCAGCAAGGGAGGCTTTTCCCTTCGTGATATCCTGCTTCTCTGGCTAATATTGGTCCTCTTGTGCTTCAGTTTGGTCCTCCAAAGAATTGGTCTCTTTTGCTTCGATCTGAGCTTGGGAGTTGTAATCTTGTTCCCGCGCTTGTGCACAGTCTGGGCAACGGACCCAGGGTTTGTTGCACCGACAGAAGCCCCCGGGCCTGCCCGGAATGCGCTACCGGGCATCGTCGGGGTAGGCCCTAATAAGTGCACTAGCAGGTGTGTGGAAGTGGCTGGCCCCTCAAGATCTTCTTTGCTTCTTAATTAATCTTGATTCCAGGCTAGTTTCTGGTTTCCCCACATGTCATGTAAAGCCAATCGTGGTGGGGCCACTCTTGTTATGGCTCGTGAATGACTTTAACGCATGGGGTAGAAACTGCCAATTCACTCTTCCCACCATGCCCTTATCCTCAACCACGTATGCTGCATGAATCTCGTGGTGTCGGTAACAAAGGTGTGTTGTGCGGGGGAGCATCAAGGCGGGAGCCCGGTCTTCTTGAATTGGTGGAGGAGGGCGGCGGTCGATCATTGAGGGATTAGCTCCCTTCCTCGATCCGCCTATAAAGGGGGTGAGTAAGGAGCGGAGCCAGCTATCCCTTCATCTTTTCTCCTTCATCTCATGCTTGCTGCAGGTCATGTTGAGGAGAGGAACCCGGGGCCAGGACCCGACCCCTAGCTTAGTGCTTCGCACGGGCCTCAGGGGGGCTCTCGGGCGGTGCGGAGATAGCACTTGAGGTGGTGATTCTGGTGCACTCGTCGTCGGGTCGCACATAGCTTTAATTCAAGTGAGAGGTGGTGCAAACAACACCACACCGAGGCCCATAATGGGCGCCGGGCATGGTAGTCGACCGTGCCCCAATCCCCCTTCTCTTGTGGCGCCAGGGAGGACTCGCGGAAGAGGTTCACCGCCAGCGGAGCCGAACCTGACTCCCTTGGGCACCACCTTTTTTTCATGCAGGGCGGCTCTTTGCTCCCATACACGTCTTCAGAACGTGCGGTGGTTTCTGATGTCACGGCCGTTGGGGACAACAATGCTCTTTGTTTGATTGCCCGGAGAGCATGGTGCCCGACGCGGCGGTTGTGTCGAGGTCTTCGGATGGCAGTGATGCAGAAGGCGATGGCAACCCGCGATGCGTCAAGAACGGGGACGACCATTTCGATGAGTCGTGTTTGCCAGTGAATACGTGTCTCCCATCTGGTCCTCTAGCAGTTTCACCATCCGCGCCTGCCCTCCGGTTTCTTCCTCCTTGCTGGGAAGCGACACCATCCTGATCATCGGGAGGCGTTGAATCCTAGCTGGGTCCGCCTCCGGCCACCTTGACCCCTTGCTGAAGGAGATGGACAAGGGAAATGGCATCATAGGGCACTTATCTTTTTTCAATCTTAAATCTGTAGGCATTTGTGAAATTTTAGTTCAAATAATGTAATCTCTAGTATCCATGTTTGTGTCATGTAAGGTCTGTACTTGTTTGGTCAGCATATCAATGAAACGGATGAACCTTGTCGGGAACTTGTTCATGTATATGTCCATGCAGAGGTGGAGTGCATCTATATTTTAAATAAACAAGTTTTCCCCGGCAAGATACCCTTCCAGTACCCTCTATTTTGTTGCTGGGGAGCTCAGCCTACCGGGCAAAATAGTGACGAGGTAGCAGCCCCCGCCAATCTTTTTTTTCAGCAGAGGCCACGGCGGCCATCCTGACTGAAACAATGTTCGAGCCAAGGAATGGGAGCAAGTAAGTCTAAAAAAGTGGTATGGTTTTCATATTTACAAGTTTTTGCTTATAGAACACCTATGGACATGAGGTAGAACTTATCTGTTTGGCTTTCTGGAGATTGCAGTGTTGGTTCATCGTTTCCAGCTTCCTGTAGAGGTCAAGCTCATGGCAAGAACCTGCAGTTTTATGCAGATGGAAATGATCCAAGATGTGATCTTATCTAAATGCAACTTGTCGGGGCACCCAGCGCTTCATTCATTTCTCTGTTGCTCAGGGTCTGCGCCTTGCTTTGTACAAGGTGTTACATGCAACTGAGGCAACGCCTATACAAAAGGGTGCCTGCCATGCAGGGCCCGACAGTCGTGCCTTACGGGTAGAACTTGCAGAGATGCTCGATATTCCATGAGTACTGCAATTTAATGCCATCTCCGGTCTCCAGACAGACTGTGCTAGGTCTGGTGACTTGTACTACCCGGTAAGGGCCTTCCCACTTCGGCGTCAACTTGTCTGTACCCTTGGCGGATTAAACGTGCCTAAGGACAAGGTCGCCTTCCTCAAAAAACTAGGCAAGAACCTTGCGGCTGTGATTGCGACATAGGGCTTGCTGATAGCGTGTAGCATGCGTAGCAGCCCGGAGACGGTTCTCCTCGAGTAGCACAGCGTCGTCACGCCGGTCCTGATTGTGTGCTACTTCATCTTAGGAAAGCACTCAAGGTGACCCATAAATGAGTTCCATGGGGATAACTGCTTCTGCCCCATTGACTAGGGAGAAGGGAGTCTGCCCAGTAGCACGATTTGGTGTCGTTCTGAGGGACCAGAGAACTACCGGCAGGTCATCGATCCACCACCTACCGTGCTTATGCAGCGTATTCAATGTTCTTGTCTTGAGTCCTCGCAGCACTACAGCATTCGCCCTCTCAGCTTGTCCATTGCTTCTGGGATGTGCAATAGAGGCAAATGAGATTCTGAGGGCATGAACAAATTGCATGAAGGTGCGGCTCATGAACTGGCTGCCATTGTCGGTAATGATCCTTGTCGGGACTCCGAAGCGGCGCACCAATTCTTTCAAGAACTTGATAGCTGACTAAGCAGTCATCTTTCTCACGGAAGCTACTTCCGGGCACTTTGTAAACTTGTCGATAACAACGAATAAGAATTCAAAGCCCCGGCATATTGGGGGAAAGGGCCGAGGATATCGAGCCCCTAGACCAAAAACAGACATTACAAAGGGATTGTCTGAAGAGCTTGCACAGGCAGGTGGATGTTTTTGGAATGGAACTGGCAAGCTTCACATTTGGTGACTAGCTCGACCGCATCTTGGAGGGCCGCGGGCCAATAGAAACCTTGCCAGAATGCTTTCCCAACTGATGCCCTTGATCCAATGTGGGAGCCACACATGGCTTTGTGTATTTCCGCC
This sequence comes from Triticum dicoccoides, assembly GCF_002162155.2. NCBI lineage: Eukaryota > Viridiplantae > Streptophyta > Magnoliopsida > Poales > Poaceae > Triticum > Triticum dicoccoides. The sequence continues at coordinate 173,174,803 of NC_041388.1, forward strand.
AGCAGTTCCTTTCCTTCTTCTCGGCAGATGCACTTCAATTTCACACTATTGGGCATCCTTCTGTATATAGTGTCATCGACAAAGTAATACATACTGGCCCTCCGGGCTACTCTTTCAGCTCATCTTGGTCATGGGGAAGTTCTCCGGTTTGGAGGAAATGGACTATGTGACTTGCCCAAGTTGAAGCCTGGGGCTCGACAACAAGGACTAGCGGCACCTCCTCATCTGCGGAGGCACGTTCCTCATTCGCATGGACCATTGGCCCCACTAGACAGAGTGGTCCAGCAAGTGATGGGGAGTTGTTTCCGGCAGGGTCCCTACCAGGAGCCGCAGAAGGCTCTACCGGGAGAGGCTTACCGGAGTCCATCTCCCTCCTTTTCCGGGCCATTGTTGCTGGGGATGCGGAGGGATGAGTAAGATGGAGAACAAAAGTTCCTGGTTCCATAGGAAGCTTTTGCGCTGCACACTTTGACAGATGATCAACTATGTTGTTTTCTACATGGGGTATGTGCTCTGTTTGCAATCCGTCAAAGCGCTCCTCCAATCTTCTCACCTCCTCAACGTATGCCTCCATCAATGGACTTTGGTAATCCTCATTGACTTGTCTCATCAAAAGTAGTGAATCTCCTCGAATGATCAACTCCTTGATCCCAATTCTGCGGCAATCATGATCGCGGCAAGGAGCCCTTCATACTCCGCAGTATTGTTGCATGCCTCCTCCCGGTCAAAATGCATCTGGATGACGTACTTCAGGTGCTCCCCCGTAGGGGAAACAAGAAGGACACCAGCCCCTGCACCTTGTAGGTAGAAGGGTCCATCAAAATTCATAATCAATTCTTGGGGCGCTTCCTTGTCGGGGGTAACTATTTCTAGTACCTCTTCATCAGGGGTTGGCGACCATTCTGCAATAAACTCTGCCAATGCCCTACTCTAAATTGTTGATGTGCTCTCAAACTTCAGGCCAAAGTTGGACAACTCCAAAGCCCACTCCACTCTTCTGCCGGTAGTCTCAGGGTTCCAGAGTATCCTTTGTAATGGAAAGCGAGTGACAACCGTGATCTCATTGGCTTGGAAGTAGTGGCGCAGTTTCCTTGTGGCCATGATGAGGCAAAAAATCAACTTTTGCACACCAGAGTACCTCGATCTAGCCCCCTGTACCAGGGAGCTAAGGAAGTACACTGGGTGTTGCACCACTTCCTTCCTTGCCGCGTCCTTCGGGTTGCTCTTGCTGATGTGCTCTTCTTTGCCCTAATCCTCATCCGGTCCTGCTGGCCCTTGTTCACTCTCTGGTTTCTCTACTTCCCGTTATGCCACCAGGGCTGCACTAACTACTTGATTAGTTGCCACCAGATATAACAGCAATGGCTCTTGCGGTTTAGGGGCAACCAAGGTGGGCACAAAGGACAAGTAGGCCTTCAACTCTTGTAAAGCCGCATCTGCTTACGGGGTCCACTCCATGGGCCGTGCTTTTTTCGGTATTTTCAAGAACGGCAGGGCGCACTCGGCAGACTTGGAGATGAACCTGCTAAGCGCGGCAACGCATCCTGTCAGATGCCTGACATCCTTGACTGTCCTGGGTTCCTGGATCTGCTTGATGGCCATGATCTTGTCGGGGTTGGCATGGATCCCACGATGGGATACAAAGAACCCATGTAGCTTGCTGGAGGGAACGCCAAACACACTCTTCTCCTGATTTAGCTTCAAGTAGATCTTGCGCAGATTAGCAAACGTCTCCTCTAAATCCTGGATGAGGGTTGATCTGTCCTTGGTTTTGACCACAAAATCATCCATATAAGACTCAATCTATGCAACTGTGGTTCAAAACCAATCTGGACTGCCCTTGCAAAATTGGGCCTGGCACTCTTTAATCCGAAAGGAATGCGCACAAAGCAGTATGTACCAGATGGGGTAATGAACGAGGTCTTCTCTTCGTCTTCCTTGGACATGAAGATCTGATGATACCCAGAGTATGCATCCAAAAAGGAGAGCAAATTGCAACATGAAGTGGAGTCCACAATCTCATCGATGCGCAGCAAGGGAAATGGGTCCTTCGTGCATGCCTTGTTGAGATCCATGAAATCTATGCAAAGCCTCCACTTCCCGTTAGCCTTGCGAACAACCACTGGCTTTGCTAACCATGTTGGATGCAGCACTCCTCTGACCAGAGCAGCTGCCTCAAGCTTCTTGATCTCCTCTGCAATGAACTGGTGCCTCTCCAAGGCCTGCTTTTGAACCTTCTGCTTGACAGGTCGGGCATGTGGACAGACAGCAAAGTGGTTCTCAATTACCTCCCAGGGAACAACGGGGATATCAAATGGTTGCCAGGCAAACACATCGATATTCGCCCGTAGGAAGGCAACAAGGGCGCTTTCCTATTTGTCATCAAGGGTGGCGCTGATACTGAAGGTACCATCAACGCCAGCTTGTCCTGTCGGGACCTTCTTCACCTGTAGCGCAGCAACCATGGATCTCTTGTTGTTGGAACTTTCCGGCAAGTCATCAACAAGCGCAGTGTAGTCCAAAGAGACACGCTTCCTGGATTCCTTGCTAGTATCCCTGCAATCCTTCTTGTTTCCTCTATTCTCCTTGGCAGGAACTACTGCAGCCGCTGCCTCTGCTGTGATTGCATCCCGGTACATCTTATCCGCGCAAATGATTGCGTCCTTCTCATCTGATGGAATGGAAATGACTCCTACTAGCCCTGGCATCTTCAATGTGTTGTAAGCATAGTGGGATGCCACCATGAATTTTTCCAGAGTTGGGCGTCCAAGGATCCCATTGTACGGCAGGGGGAGATCGACCACATCAAACACAATCCTCTCAGTTTGATAGTTCAGTTCTCCCCCAAATGTCACTGGCAACGCGATCTTTCCCTTTGGATGACTCCTACCGGGGTTAACTCCTTGAAGCGTGCCTATGACCTTTAGCTCTTCCTCTGCTATCTGATGTTTGCTAATGATCTTCGGGGAAATCAGATTCAACCCGGCCCCGCCATCAACCAACATCTTTGTGACTTTGAGGTTGCTAATTGTTGGAGAGACCAATAATGGCAAACATCCTACTGTTGGAAATATGCCCTAGAGGAAATAATAAATTAGTTATTATTATATTTCCTTGTTCATGATAATCGTTTATTATCCATGCTAGAATTGTATTGATAGGAAACTCAGATACATGTGTGGATACATAGACAACACCATGTCCCTAGTAAGCCTCTAGTTGACTAGCTCGTTGATCAATAGATGGTTACGGTTTCCTGACCATGGACATTGGATGTCATTGATAACGGGATCACATCATTAGGAGAATGATGTGATGGACAAAGACCCAATCCTAAGCCTAGCACAAGATCATGTAGTTCGTATGCTAAAGCTTTTCTAATGTCAAGTATCATTTCCTTAGACCATGAGATTGTGCAACTCCTGGATACCGTAGGAATACTTTGGGTGTGCCAAACGTCACAACGTAACTGGGTGACTATAAAGGTGCACTACGGGTATCTCCGAAAGTGTCTGTTGGGTTGGCACGAATCGAGACTGGGATTTGTCACTCCGTGTGACGGAGAGGTATCTCTGGGCCCACTCGGTAGGACATCATCATAATGTGCACAATGTGATCAAGGAGTTGAACATGGGATGATGTGTTACCGAACGAGTAAAGAGACTTGCCGGTAACGAGATTGAACAAGGTATCGGGATACCGACGATCGAATCTCGGGCAAGTGTCGTACTGATAGACAAAGGGAATTGTATACAGGATTGATTAAGTCCTTGACATCGTGGTTCATCCGATGAGATCATCGTGGAACATGTGGGAGCCAACATGGGTATCCAGATCCCGCTGTTGGTTATTGACCGGAGAGTCATCTCGGTCATGTCTGCATGTCTCCCGAACCCGTAGGGTCTACACACTTAAGGTTCGGTGACGCTAGGGTTATAGAGATATTAGTATGCGGTAACCCGAAAGTTGTTCGGAGTCCCGGATTAGATCTCGGACGTCACGAGGAGTTCCGGAATGGTCCGGAGGTAAAGAATTATATATAGGAAATGCTATTTCGGCCATCGGGACAAGTTTCGGGGTCACTGGTATTGTACCGGGACCACCGGAAGGGTCCCGGGGGTCCACCGGGTGGGGCCACCTGCCCCGGGGGGGCACATGGGCTGTAGGGGGTGCGCCTTGGCCTACATGGGCCAAGGGCACCAGCCCCTAGAGGCCCATGCGCCAAAGGGACAAGAGGAGGGGAGAGTCCTAAAGGGGGAAGGCACCTCCGAGGTGCCTTGGGGAGGATGGACTCCTCCCCCCCTTGGCCGCACCCTTCCTTGGAGGAAGGGGCAAGGCTGCGCCCTCCCCCTCTCCCTTGGCCCTATATATAGTGGGGGGGAGGGAGGGCAACCATACCTAAGCCCTGGCGCCTCTCTCTCCCTCCCGTGACACATCTCCCTCCTCCCGCAGCGCTTGGCGAAGCCCTGTTGGAATTCCGCTACTTCCACCACCATGCCGTCGTGCTGCTGGATCTCCATCAACCTCTCCTCCCCCTTTGCTGGATCAAGAAGGAGGAGACGTCACTGCTCCGTACGTGTGTTGAACGCGGAGGTGCCGTCCGTTCGGCGCTAGGATCATCGGTGATTTGGATCACGACGAGTACGACTCCATCAACCCCGTTCTCTTGAACGCTTCCGCGCGCGATCTACAAGGGTAAGTAGATCCACTCCTCCCTCGTTGCTATATGACTCCATAGATAGATCTTGGTGACACGTAGGAAAATCTTGAATTTATGCTACGTTCCCCAACAGTGGCATCATGATCTAGGTCTATGCGTAGTTTCTATGCACGAGTAGAACACAAAGTAGTTGTGGGCGTTGATTTTGTTCAATATGCTTATTGTTACTAGTCCAATCTTGATTCGGTGGCATTGTGGGATGAAGCGGCCCGGACCGACCTTACACGTACTCTTACATGAGACTGGTTCCACCGACTGACATGCACTAGTTGCATAAGGTGGCTAGCGGGTGTTTGTCTCTCCCACTTTAGTCGGATCGGATTCGATGAAAAGGGTCCTTATGAAGGGTAAATAGCAATTGGCATATCACGTTGTGGTTTTTGCGTAGGTAAGAAACGTTCTTTCTAGAAACCCACAGCAGCCACGTAAAACATGCAAACAACAATTAGAGGACGTCTAACTTGTTTTTGCAGGGTATGCTATGTGATGTGATATGGCCAAAAGGATGTGATGAATGATATATGTGATGTATGAGATTGATCATGTTCTTGTAATAGGAATCACGACTTGCATGTCGATGAGTATGACAACCGGCAGGAGCCATAGGAGTTGTCTTATTTATTTATGACCTGCGTGTCAACATAAACGTCATGTAATTACTTTACTTTATTGCTAAAGCGTTAGCCATAGTAGTAGAAGTAATAGATGACGTGACAACTTCAAGAAGACACGATGATGGAGATCATGATGATGGAGATCATGGTGTCATGCCGGTGACGATGATGATCATGGAGCCCCGAAGATGGAGATCAAAAAGGAGCAAAGTGATGATGGCCATATCATGTCACTATTTGATTGCATGTGATGTTTATCATGTTTATACATCTTATTTGCTTAGAACAACAGTAGTAAATAAGATGACCCCTCATTAAAATTTCAAGAAAGTGTTCCCCCTAACTGTGCACCGTTGCGACAGTTCGTTGTTTCGAAGCACCACGTGATGATCGGGTGTTAGATTCTAACGTTCGAATACAACGGGTGTTGACAAGCCTGGCATGTACAGACATGGCCTCGGAACACATGCAAACACTTAGGTTGACTTGACGAGCCTAGCATGTACAGACATGGCCTCGGAACACAGAAGACCGAAAGGTCGAGCATGAGTCGTATGGTAGATACGATCAACATGAAGATGTTCACCGATGATGACTAGTCCGTCTCACGTGATGATCGGACACGGCCTAGTTGACTCGGATCATGTAATCACTTAGATGACTAGAGGGATGTCTATCTGAGTGGGAGTTCATAAGATGAACTTAATTATCTTGAACATAGTCAGAAGGTCTTCGCAAATTATGTCGTAGCTCATGCTTCAGTTCTACTGTTTAGATATGTTCCTAGAGAAAAATTTAGTTGAAAGTTGATAGTATCAATTATGCGGACTAGGTCCTAAACTGAGGATTGTCCTCATTGCTTCATAGAAGGCTTATGTCCTTAATGCACCGCTCAGTGTGCTGAACCTCGAACGTTGTATGTGGATGTTGCGAACATCTGACATACACATTTTGATATCTACGTGATAGTTCAGTTAAACGGTTTAGAGTTGAGGCACCGAAGACGGTTTTTGAAACGTCGCGAAACATATGAGATGTTTTGAGGGCTGAAATTGGGATTTCAGGCTCGTGCCCATGTCAAGAGGTATAAGACCTCCGACGATTTTCTTAGCCTGCAAACTAAGGGAGAAAAGCTCAATTGTTGAGCTTGTGCTCAGATTGTCTGAGTACAACAATCACTTGAATCGAGTGGGAGTTGATCTTCCAAATGAAATAGTGATAGTTCTCCAAAGTCATTACCACCAAGCTGCTAGAGCTTCGTGATGAACTATAATATATCAGGGACATATATGATGATCCTTGAGATATTCGCGATGTTTGACACCACAAAAGTAGAAATCAAGAAGGAGCATCAATTATTGATGGTTTGTGAAACCACTAGTTTCAAGGAGGGCAAGGGCAAAAGGGATGCTTCATGAAACGGCAAATCAGCTGCTGCTCTAGTGAAGAAACCGAAGGTTGAACCCAAACCCGAGACTAAGTGCTTCTGTAATAAGGGGAACAGCCACTGGAGCAGAATTACCCTAGATACTTGGTAGATGAGAAGGCTGTCAATAGAAGTATATTGGATATACATTATGTTAATGTGTACTTTACTAGTACTCCTAGTAGCACCAGGGTATTAGATACCGGTTCGGTTGCTAAGTGTTAGTAACTCGAAATAAAAGCTACGGAATAAACGGAGACTAGCCAAAAGGTGAGATGACGATATGTGTTGGAAGTATTTCCATGGTTGATCAAATATCGTACGCTCCCTCTACCATTGAGATTGGTGTTTGCGTTGAGCATAGACATGATTGGATTATGTCTATCGCAATACGGTTATTCATTTAAGGAGAATAATGGTTACTCTGTTTATTTGAATAATACCTTCAATGGTCTTACACCTAAAATGAATGGTTTATTGAATCTCGATCGTAGTGATACACATGTTCATGCCAAAAGAGAGTAATGATAGTACCACCTACTTGTGGCACTGCCACTTAAGTCATATCGGTATAGAACGCATGAAGAAGCTCCATGTTGATGGATCTTTGGGCTCACTCGTTTTTGAAAGGTTTGAGACATGCGAACCATGTCTATTGGTGTATATGCATGAAGAAACTCCATGCAAATGGACCGTTTGGACTCACTTGATTTTGAATCACTTGAGACATGCAAATCATACCACATGGGCAAGATGACTGAAAGCCTCATTTTCAGTAAAATGGAACTAGAAAGCAACTTGTTGGAAGTAATACATTTTGATGTGTGCAGTCCAATGAGTGCTGAGGCGTGTAGTGGATATCGTTATGTTCTTACTTCACAGATGATTTGAGTAGATGTTGAGTACATTTACTTGATGAATCACGAGTCTAAATTATTGAAAGGTTCAAGTAATTTCAGGGTGAAGTTGAAAGATCGTCGTGACAAGAGGATAAAATATCTATGATATGATCATAGAGATGAATATCTGAATTACGAGTTTGGCACAGAATTAAGACATTGTGGAAATTGTTTCACAACTAATACAGCCTGGAACACCATAGTGTGATGGTGTGCCCGAACATCATAACTCCACCCTATTGGATATGATGCATACCATGATGTCTCTTATCGAATTACCACGATAGTTTATGGGTTAGGCATTAAAGACAACCACATTCACTTTAAAAGGGGCACCACGTAATTCCGATGAGATGACACCGTATGAACTATGGTTTAGGGAAACCTAAGCTGTCATTTCTTAAAAGTTTGGGGCTGCGGCGCTTATGTGAAAAAGTTTCAGGCTGATAAGCTCGAACCCAAAGCAGATAAATGCATCTTCATAGGACACCCAAAACAGTTGGGTATACCTCCTATCTCAGATCCGAAAGCAATAAAGGATTGTTTCTAGAATCGGGTCCTTTCTCGAGGAAAAGTTTCTCTCGAAAGAATTGAGTGGGAGGATGGTGGAGACTTGATGAGGTTATTGAACCTTCACTTCAACTAGTGTGTAGCAGGGCACAGGAAGTTGTTCCTGTGGCACCCACACCAACTGAAGTGGAAGCTTATGATAGTGATCATAAAACTTCAGATCAAGTCACTACCAAACCTCGTGGGATGACAAGGATGCGTACTACTTCAGAGTGGTACGTAATCCTGTCTTGGAAGTCATGTTGCTAGACAACAATGAACCTAGGAGCCATGGAGAAGCGATGGTGGGCCTGGATTCCTAAATGGCTCGAGGCCATAAAATCCGAGAGAGGATCCATGTATGGAAACAAAGTGTAGACTTTGACAGAACAGCTCGATGGTCGTGAGGCTGTTGAGTACAGATGGATTTTAAAAGGAAGACGGACAATGATGGTAAATGTCACCATTAAGAAAGCTCGACTTGTCATTAAGATGTTTTCCGACAAGTTCAAGGAGTTGACTACGATGAGACTTTCACACTCGTAGCGATGCTAAGAGTCTGTTGGAATTATATTAGCGATTACTGCATTATGTATGAAATCTTGCAGATAGGATGTCAAAACATTGTTTCCTCGACGTTTTTTAGGAAAGGTTGTATGTGATACAAACCGGAAGGTTTTGTCAATCCTGAAAGATGCTAATAAGTATGCAAAGCTCTAGCAATCCTTGTAGGGACTGGAGTAAGCATCTCGGAGTTGGAATGTATGCTTTGATGAGATGATCAAAGATTTTGGGTGTATACAAAGTGTATGAGAAACTTCTATTTCCAAAGAAGTGAGTGGGAGCACTATAGAATTTCTGATGAATATATGTTGTTGACATATTGTTGATTAGAAATGATGTAGAATTTCTGGAAAGCATATAGGGTTATTTGGAAAGTGTCTTTCAATGGAAAGCCTGGATTAAGCTACTTGAACATTGAGCATCAAGATCTATAAGGATAGATCAAAACGCTTAATGGTACTTTCAAATGAGCACATACCTTGACATGATCTTGAAGGTGTTCAAGATGGATCAGTCAAAGAAGGAGTTCTTGCCTGAGTTGTAAGGTATGAAGTTAAGACTTAAAGCTCGACCACGGCAGAATAGAGAGAAAGGATGAAGGTCGTCCCCTATGCTTTTGTCATAGGCTCTATACGGTATGCCATGCTGAGTACCGCACCTGATGTGTGCCTTGCCACATATCTGGCAAGAGGGTACAAAGGTAATCTAGGAGTAGATCACCAGATAGCGGTCTAAATTATCCTTAGAGGAATAAGGATATGTTTCTTAGTTATGGAGGTGATAAAGAGTTCGACGTAAAGAGTTACATCGATGCAAGCTTAACACCTATCCGGATAGCTCTGAGTAGAGATACCAGATACGTATAATGGAGCAACAATTTAGAATAGCTCCAAGTAGAACAGTTATTTGAAATGGCTCCAAATGTAGCGTAGTAGTTGCATCTACAAGATGACATAAGAAATTTGCGAAGTACATACGGATCTGAAAGATTCAGACCCTTTGACTATAACATCTCTCACAAGCATAACATGATCAAACCCAGAACTCATCGAGTGTTAATCACATGGTAATGTGAAGTAGATTATTGACTCTAGTAAACTCTTTGGGTGTTAGTCACATGGGATGTGACCTTGAGTGTTAATCACATATCGATGTGAACTAGATTATTGACTCTAGTGCAAGTGGGAGACTGTTGGAAATATGCCCTAGAGGCAATAATAAATTAGTTATTATTATATTTCCTTGTTCATGATAATCGTTTATTATCCATGCTAGAATTGTATTGATAGGAAACTCAGATACATGTGTGGATACATAGACAACACCATGTCCCTAGTAAGCCTCTAGTTGACTAGCTCGTTGATCAATAGATGGTTACAGTTTCCTGACCATGGACATTGGATGTCATTGATAACGGGATCACATCATTAGGAGAATGATGTGATGGACAAAGACCCAATCCTAAGCCTAGCACAAGATCATGTAGTTCGTGCTAAAGCTTTTCTAATGTCAAGTATCATTTCCTTAGACCATGAGATTGTGCAACTCCTGGATACCGTAGGAATACTTTGGGTGTGCCAAACGTCACAACGTAACTGGGTGACTATAAAGGTGCACTACAGGTATCTCCGAAAGTGTCTGTTGGGTTGGCACGAATCGAGACTGGGATTTGTCACTCCGTGTGACGGAGAGGTATCTCTGGGCCCACTCGGTAGCACCTCATCATAATGTGCACAATGTGATCAAGGAGTTGATCACGGGATGATTTGTTACGGAACGAGTAAAGAGACTTGCCGGTAACGAGATTGAACAAGGTATCGGGATACCGACGATCGAATCTTGGGCAAGTGTCGTACCGATAGACAAAGGGAATTGTATACGGGATTGATTAAGTCCTTGACATCGTGGTTCATCCGATGAGATCATCGTGGAACATGTGGGAGCCAACATGGGTATCCAGATCCCGCTGTTGGTTATTGACCGGAGAGTCATCTCGGTCATGTCTGCATGTCTCCCGAACCCGTAGGGTCTACACACTTAAGGTTCGATGACGCTAGGGTTATAGAGATATTAGTATGCGGTAACCCGAAAGTTGTTCGGAGTCCCGGATGAGATCTCGGACGTCACGAGGAGTTCCGGAATGGTCCGGAGGTAAAGAATTATATATAGGAAGTGCTATTTCGGCCATCGGGACAAGTTTCGAGGTCACCGGTATTGTACCGGGACCACCGGAAGGGTCCCGGGGGTCCACCGGGTGGGGCCACCTGCCCCGGGGGGCCACATGGGCTGTAGGGGGTGCGCCTTGTCCTACATGGGCCAAGGGCACCAGCCCCTAGAGGCCCATGCGCCAAAGGGACAAGAGGAGGGGAGAGTCCTGAAGGGGGAAGGCACCTCCGAGGTGCCTTGGGGAGGATGGACTCCTCCCCCCCTTGGCCGCACCCTTCCTTGGAGGAAGGGGCAAGGCTGCGCCCTCCCCCTCTCCCTTGGCCCTATATATAGTGGGGGGGGAGGGAGGGCAACCTTACCTAAGCCCTGGCGCCTCCCTCTCCCTCCCATGACACATCTCCCTCCTCCCGTAGCGCTTGGCGAAGCCCTGTTGGAATCCCGCTACTTCCACCACCACGCCGTCGTGCTGCTGGATCTCCATCAACCTCTCCTCCCCCTTTGCTGGATCAAGAAGGAGGAGACGTCACTGCTCCGTACGTGTGTTGAACGGGGAGGTGCCGTCCGTTCGGCGCTAGGATCGTCGGTGATTTGGATCACGACGAGTATGACTCCATCAACCCCGTTCTCTTGAACGCTTCCGCGTGCGATCTACAAGGGTATGTAGATCCACTCCTCCCTTGTTGCTATATGACTCCATAGATAGATCTTGGTGACACGTAGGAAAATCTTGAATTTATGCTACGTTCCCCAACACCTACCACAGTGGTGCAGTCAGGATTGTCCTCGTCGTCAAAGATGATGGGCGTGTGTGACCATTTGAGCGGCTTCCGAGCCTCTGCCGCTGGCTCCACAACATTCACTTCACGCGCCCACCGTTTAAGCTGGCAGTGAGAGGAGTGCAAAGATGCACGCCCGTCAAAGCACAGGGCGTATGTGGCCTTCTGGAACTCCTGCTCGCTGGTTTCCTCTTCATCCCCTCCACCACTCTCATGATTGCAAACTTCCTTCCCTCGGCCCCTGGCGGGTTTTCCTTGGTTCTGAAAGGGCTTGCCGAGGAGATTTGCTTCACTGCCTTGGCCCTTCCCGCCAACGCCATTCTGACCTTTTTCCTTATCACAGTTCTCATATTCTGCTCTCTGCCTCTTGACGAGCTGTTCAACCTGATGACATTCTTGAAGATCGTGGCCCTTAGTCCGATGGATCTTGCAGTACGGCCCATCGCCTTTCCCAGCCGTTTCGGTGGCCTCGGCCTCCTAGCAGTCAGCAAACACAGCAGATTCCTTGCCGGGGGCTTCGGCCTTAGCTTTCTTGCCGGTACTGAGCATGCCCGATCCTTTAACAACCATCACTGCCTTATCTTTGCACCTCTTGCTACACTTCTTGCTCTTGTTCTGACTCATGGATCCATCATCATCCTCTGAGTCAATGTTGATGCAATCTTCTTCTCCGGGGAGTTTCCTTCCCTCCTCCATCCGAGCACACTTGTCCACCAAGGTGTAAAGCTTCTTCACAGTCTTGGGCAACTGCACATTCATCATGGAACGGATCATGCGATTGGACACATTGGACTAGAAGGCGGCTATCATGGCCGCTGGACAAATATTTGGGATATGTAGGAGACAATATGTAGGAGCCAATATGAGCATCCAGGTTCTGCTATTGGTTATTGACCGGAAATGTGTCTCGGTCATGTCTACATAGTTCTCAAACCCGTAGGGTCCGCATGCTTAACGTTCGATGAAGATTTGTATTATGAGTTTATGTGATTTGATGACCGAAGGTTGTTTGGTGTCCCGGATAAGATCATGGACATGACGAGGCATCTCGAAATGGTCGATACATAAAGATAGATATATTGGACCATGTTATTCGAACACCGAAAGTGTTCCAAATAGTTTCGGGTGAAAACGAAGTGCCGGAGGGGTTACCAGAACCCCTCGGGGGAACTAATGGGTCACCATGGGACTTGTTGGAGAGACAGGAGGGCAGCCAGGGCAGGCCGTGCCCACCCTTGCAGTCTGAATTGGAAAAGGGATGGGGCGGCGCCCCCTGTCAGTGTCAAAACCGGCGGATCTCAGGTAGGGGGTCCCGAACTGTGTGTCTATGGAGGATGGTAATAGGAGGTAGGGGACACGATGTTTACCCAGGTTCGGGCCCTCTCGACGGAGGTAAAACCCTACGTCCTGCTTGATTGATCTTGATGATATGAGTATTACAAGAGTTGATCTACCACGAGATCGTAGAGGCTAAAACCCTAGAAGCTAGCCTATGGTATGATTGTGTATTGTCCTATGGACTAAACCCTCCGGTTTATATAGACACCGGAGGGGGCTAGGGTTACACAAAGTCGGTTACAAGGGAGGAAATATTCATATCCGTATTGCCAAGCTTGCCTTCCACGCCAAGGAGAGTCCCATCCAGACATGGGATGAAGTCTTAAATCTTGTATCTTCATAGTCCAACAGTACGACCAAAGGATATAGTCCGGCTGTCGGGAGACCCCCTAATCCAGGACTCCCTCAGTAGCTCCTGAACCAGGCTTCAATGACGATGAGTCCGGCTCGTAGATTTTTCTTCGGCATTGCAAGGCGGGTTCCTCCTCCGAATACTCCATAGAAGATTTTGAACACAAGGATAGTGTCCAGCTCTGCAAAACAAGTTCCACATACCACCATGGAGAGAATAATATTTCCACAAATCTAATCTGCTGACACGTTTTGACAGCATGACATCATCTCATGGCCTGGTCTTTATTTGAACCGTTTTCTCAACCAGCACTGCACATATCGCGAATCAGTTTTCCTGACACGTCTTGCCAAAGCAGAGATCGTGTCCCCCTTATTACGGGATTCTCATCAATATGGGCGTGGGTAACCCAAATGTGTCTGTTGGTATGACTCCTCGATTTTAGGCAAGTCCCAAACGGCCACGAGGAGGACGCTTGATATTCACCCTCTTTATGAAGATGCCAAGGCATGTCCTTTTTTCCCTCTCGTGCTCAATCGAATCCTTCCCTCACCTTGAGTTCCAACACCCAAGTCTCAGGTCAGGCGCTTCGGACCTTCAACCATGTCCGGATCCAGCCTCCAAGGTCGGTGGATGCCTTCCTCTGTCACAGAGGAGGACATCAAGAAGCTGAGAGAGGCCAGGTATCTGACCGCCAAAATCTCGCACAGGTTGCCTGCCCGAGGGCAGGTCATCCCCACTCCCGAACCCAAAGAGAGTCTTGTGTTCATATCTCACTTCCTCCGAGGGCTATGCCTCGCTCTAGATCCCTTTGTTAGGGGGCTCATGTTCTATTATGGGCTGGATTTCCATGATCTGGCCCCGGATTCCCTCCTTCACATCTCATCGTTCATCATCGTGTGTGAGGCCTTCCTTCGCATTACCCCACACTTCGGCCTATGGCTCAAGACCTTCAATGTGAAGCTGAAGATGATCGAGGGGCGGCACACAGAGTGTGGAGGTGCCGTAATAAGCAAAAGCGTTGAGGCTCCGTGGCTAGAGGGTTCTTTCCCGGAGGTGTCCAGTTTGTGGCAGCGGGAGTGGTTCTATATCATAGCTCCCCGGAGTTCCAAGTGGGTAGCCGCCCCTGCCTTTCGCTCAGGGCCCCCACCACAACTGATGTCATGGATCAACAAGGGGCTGAATTGGGGGCTAGTAAATGATGTGCCGATATTGCAGAGTCGCATCTGAGATCTCCTTGAGAGAGATGTCAGCCTGGTCTCGGTAATGCAAGTTATGCTAGTTCGTCGGGTCCCTCCTTGCAAACGTCGACCCCTCCGTATGTGGGAGTTCAACTCGGAAGGACCGCGAACCATTCAGCACTTCCTCGGCATGACGCTTGAAGAGATGTACAAATTGTTCTTCGGACCCTAAATAAAGTGTCCAGACACCACTGAGGATGCGGGTCTAAGCTGTAATCGCCCTGATACCCAAGTAAGTAATCCCATGGCCAAACACGTTGTCTTTTTATTTATCATAACATCATTCTGAAAAGTCACTCTTTGACCAGGACTGGATAACCAAGGCGAAGATGATCAGGTGTTCGGTCCCCCTTCCCGAAGGCCTGGCCGATCCCGTACTAGACAAAATGCTCGAGTCGGTACCTTATCAGACGTCCTCAAGGGAAGATAAAGGGGGGAATACAGAGGCTGAAGGCGGGCCTCGCTCACTATTCGTCCAAACCGGGGAATTAGTGCCTCCGCGAAGGAGGATAACCAGGGAGAAGAATCTCACATTCCCTCTCCCCAAGGAAGGAAGAGGAACACCTTTGAAGACCTGGAAACAAAGGTTTTCAAATGGGGGAAGAAATCTTTGCCAGAGGGTCCCGTCTTGGAGGGTACTCTTGCCGCACAGTGCCCGCAAGGGGATCAGCCCTCGACCAAGGTATAAGTAAACAAAAAGTACTTAATAGTGAAAATATCCTACCTTACTTCTGAAGACAATAACCGAAGCTTATATCTTGTAGATCGGATTGTATCCCTTCTCGACAGAGTTCGTCTTCGGGGGATCTTCTTCCGGAGATGATGGAGAGCGAAACACCTCCCCCTGCCACCCCGCCTTATGAGACGGGCGACCCTAAAGTGTCGTTGCGGAGGGTTTCTCCTGATCTGCCAAGGCCAGAGGGTAATCCTTTGGCCACCCGGAGTCCTCAGTATTCGGCTCCTAAAGAGAGCAACAGAAAGAGTCCGGAACTGTACATTGTGCGGTCGGACGCACTGAAGGATCTTCTGGAGCAAGCGTCCATCTCAGAAGTGCATCATACGCTAATGGGTATGGTAATTGAGAGGATTTCATCCGCCGAAAGCGGGTTGCATGAAGCTTTTATGAGTCCGCTGAAAGGCTTTGAGGTATGTGAAATAGTGTATGTTTTTCACAATACCACACACATTAGGTGTGCCCTATGCAGATAGTAGCCCCTGAGACTTTGGTTGTCGTTGAAAATGGCGGCAAACAGAGGATCATAGATAGTGTGGGGCGAAGATGCTCCCACCTCCCACATCGGCGCTAGTCTCTTCTCCGGCGATCTCCCTTTCTCTCCACTGATCTGCTGATCGGTTCCGATCATCCTCTTCGGCGTCTTCTCTGGATCAAGGCAAGACCCATCTCCAATGGGTTCTACTGGTGGATCTACCCTTGGCTTGGATTTCTCCAAGGGTAGGGTTTTCTCGGATGAAGTATTCAGATCTACTGGTCGCACAATTCATCCACTGGGAAGAGGGAGATCTTTCATATTGATTGTGTCCTTCAGTAGGCATGCCTTCCGTTTATCTGAGGATTCAGTGGCAGCGGCGCTGGAAGCTGCGCTTGGTGGTTCTGCAATTGATCTTCGGGTTAGTCATGTCGAGGACAAAGTTTTTTCTTTCCAAGTTTCATGCATGCAAGTTGGCTTTATTATTATGGATCTTCGCTCTTTTGCTTGCGATCTGTTCAAGTGTTATTTTCATCTATGGGGGAATGGAGGGCCAAATTGGGTCAGAGAACTTAAGATCTGGCGTAAAGAATGTGATGCTGAATGGATTTTGATTAGCCCCACTAAGCGTAGATCTTCGCTTGGTTTATTGGCTATGCATAAACCCCCTGTTAAGTTTGCTTTCAAATCTAGATCTTCTGCAAATAAGAAACTGTCGTTTGCCACTTTTGAAAAGTATTCGGCTTGCAAGGGCTATAGATACCCTGCATCTCAGGCTTGCATTGATACTATAGTTGATGGGGGTTATGATCTTTCTGCTCATGAGTGAGTTGTCATTCGGCAACCTCCTGCTCCTGGTTTGCATTGGACGGTGACGCAGCCACCCATAGTTTTTGGTACGGTTAATAGTTCACTGGAGTTACTCCGACGGCCGGATGCGCTTCTAGTGGTGGACGAACCGGTTTCAGTGGATCCGCAAATCGTGAGGTCCGGTAATCTCGCAGCGCAATTTCAGGAAGCGGGTACTTCGTTAATTCAAAATAAGGCTTTGGCCCCTGGGCCCGCTCAGTTTGGGAACCCGCAGGGTGTGGGCTTGGTGGCCCATGATGATCCATTTACTGGGCCAATACAGGATACCCCCTCTACTGGACCTTCTGATGTTGGTTTGGATTCGCCTGCGCAACTCAGCCCGTCTAGTGAACCTATGGATATTCCTTCTTCACAAGAGGCAGCGCGACTTTTTGAAGCTATGGTCGATGACATGGTGGACCAAGTTCTAACATGTACTGATTGCGGTCAGAAGGGCCACATGGCAGTCTCTTGTGGAAGGCGAGCGGTCTGTTCGGCTTGCTCCAGGGTGGGTCACTTTAGACGTGACTGTAATGATTTTGCGCGCTCGCACGGATTGGTTTGGAGGCAGAGCACTCTGCAACGAAACACGAGTATTTCGGAAACATCGGCTGTTCAGGAGAAGGGAGCCGAAGTTATTGGGATATCTAGTCCTGTCATATCGTCTCCGCCCGCATTGCTCCATTCTCCTCTTCCACCTGCCAAGGATACCTCCTGTCATTCCAAAGAAACCCTAAGTTCATCGCCGTTGCCACCCATGGCGAACTTCGAGCTTGATCCACATCGCCTAGTGCCTCCGGGACATCACATCATTGATGGTGGTGATCGGTGTTTACCTCACACTTTCTTCACGTCGGCAGCCCGCCCTCCCCGTCGCCATGAAGATTATATGGTTGCTGAAGTCATGCCAGCGCCGGATGGACCTCTAGGGCCGGTCAGAGAGGAAGTGGTGCAGTTTCTTCAGAACAGAGGTATTCTTGTTCGTTCTGCTCAGCCTTGGTTTCATGGGGTTGGTTTGCTCCAAGTTCGAGATCCCACTGTCAGATACACCCTGATTCAGCACCCGCCGTTTGCTCTGGGTAATGATCGATTTGTTAGATTTATGAAGCATGATGAGGGTGACAACTTCAAAGGGAATACTGGTTTTCGTAGGGGCTGGTTAATGTTTGTTGGGATTCCCCTGGATTATCGTACGACTGAATATATTTCTCAGGCAGTTGGTACTTTTGGAAAATTTCATTCCTGGGATAGCGAAGACCCGTACCTGGTACGAGCTGTTGTTGAAGCCAGCTTCCCTGATACACCGTTAGTACCACGAGATGTGGTTTTTGGGGACTATGCTGAGTGGGGTGGTGCCCAAGTTTCCTGGACTGCTGCATGTTATGTTCTTGGGGCAGATTTTGCTGATCAGATGCCTAATGATGAAGACCCGATGCCTCTGGATGGTAACCCTCATCCAATGCCTGGTCATCTCATTCCTGACAACATCCCGTTTGTTCCGCTGCCTTACCCGATGATTGGCTGGAATGAAGCGCCTCTTGCACCTGCTCCTCCCCCAGAGAATCCAGTGGATGCTGATTGGGGTAATGCTCTGTGGGGCGATGATGACAATATCAATCACCCACATCCGCCAGAAATGCCAGAACAAGATCAAGTCTCAATTGTCATTGATCAACCGGAACTATCAGAGTCTGTGGAACAGCTTCTGCATGATGAAGGGTCTCAACAACAGCAGATAGTTGATTTGGTTGCCGAAGTTTAGGATCAACCTGCTTTTGTGGAAGATAATCCTTTGGCTATTGTCCCCTATCAACCTCCGGTGATTCAACACCACCAGATCTTCATTGGGATGGCTAGGGTGGTGGCTGGACCCCCTCTTCCACCTGAACTGCTTTGGAAGCGGTCTTTTGAGAATTTGATGTCTGAATTTTCTGTGAAAGAAGTGCCAAGGTCACTATTCTTCAAGCAGTTTGGGACAGTAACTTTCTCCAAGCGCAAGTGGTCGATTTCTTTTGATGATACCAACAGAGTGTCTTCGCTGGTCTCTTGTTTGTCAAGCTCTGCGTCCGTCAATCGGCGCCCTGTTGCTCGCTCTTTGTTTGCTTCTCTAGCAGCCCCTAGTTGCTCAGTTGCAAGCGATGAACCTACTGATATTGCTGAGCCTGTGGGATTCAGTAATAATCAGCTGTCTTTGGAGCCCGTGGGTCCTGTTGGTCAGGAAGAGGGTCCCTTGCCTGTGGTTTTTGCGTCTGAAGCGACGCCACGACAGAAAGCCCAGCGCGGTAGGTGCAAGATTTCTGCTCCTTTGGTTGATACCTCAGTCAGAAGATGTACGAGGAGCGCGGCAAAACTTGATGGTTTCAAATCGATGGTCTTTGAGCAGCTTTCTTTACAGCCTGCTAAACGACGCCCAAGGTCCAAGCCCATGGAAGAGAAGGCCCAGCCCATACAGATACTTGATGCTGCTGGAGTGGAAAATGCTGATGATGTTCGTCAGGACAAGCCTGAGGAGGTCCACACGCAGACGCCGATCGCTGTGCTGCAGGCAATTGGAGCTGAGCTGGAGATGGACCCCAACCTGCTTTCTAGGGAGAAGCTTATGGCTGATCCTAAGGATGATACCCCCTCCAGCAACATTTAAATGTTAAAGTTTAATGTGTTTCCTAGGTGTAGCGAGCCTGTCAAATTTGCTGACTGTTATGTTATCTATGAAACTTGGCACTCTGGTTATGATTTGGCTCTTTTGCTATTATGTCTTATGGGTTGTGCGGCACTAGGTGTCCCACTGTTTTTAATGTGCTATCATGTGTTATCATATGAATCAAATGCCCATGCGTAGCTGGAAGGTACTTTGTTGGAATGTACGTGGACTTAATTCTGATGCAAGACAACGTGCGGTACGGCAGAAAGTTCTTGAGAGCCATTGTGCAGTTGTTTGTCTGCAAGAAACAAAGTTATCGGAGTGCCCATGTACTTTAATTAAGAGCATTTGTCCTGCGGGTTTTGACCAGTTTATTGAATCCCCTTCTAGGGGAGCTTCCGGTGGCATTCTAGTCGTGTGGCGCTCTGATGTTTTCTCAGGGGATTTAGTGGAAGTAAAACCTTATGGGATTGTCATTAGTTTTAAGTCCATGCATAATGGTGATTTTTGGTACCTGGTTAATGTTTATGGACCCTGTCAAGGTACCTTAAGAGATGAATTTGTCAGCTGGCTTTATAATTTAAATGTGGAACCTGAGAAAAACTGGCTTTTGCTTGGAGATTTCAACTTCATAAGATCTCTGGATAATAGAAATCTTCCTGGGGGTGATATCAACGATATTTTTCTTTTTAATGAGATCATTGGGCATTTGGGACTGCTGGAGCTACCTTCAAAAGGAAGAAGATTCACCTGGTCTAATATGAAGGATTTCCCACTTCTTGAACAGTTGGACTGGTTTTTCACCTCTGCCAGTTGGATTGATCAATATCCAAACACGCAGGTCAATCCTCTAGCCAAAACTGCATCGGATCATGTCCCTTGTGTGGTTTCCATAAGCACCAGAATCCCTAAAGCTCATATTTTCAGATTTGAAAATTATTGGATCCATCAACCTGGTTTTATGGAGTGTGTTCAGCAAGTCTGGCAAAGGCAGTCTCAGAAGTCTCACATATCAGCAGTTATTATGGATAAACTAAAATCTTTGAGATTTGCTCTCAAGAAATGGCAGAAGGGTTTATCTCATATTAAAGGTCTTATTGAGAAATGTAACTGGGTGATTTTGTGGCTGGATGATTTGGAAGACTCCAGGCCTTTATTTTTGCCTGAATCCAATTTCAGAAAATTGGTGAAATCACATCATGATCATCTGCTACATCTACAGTTCTTATATTGGAAGAAGAGATGCACTATTAGATATATTAAGGTGGGTGAGGAAAACTCAAAATTCTTCCAGGCAATGGCAACTGAAAGATATAGGAAAAATTCAATTGCCACTCTGCAGTTGTCAGATGGATCAGTGTCTTCTGATCATAACACTATTGCCAAGGAATTTCTGGAGATTTTCAAAGGAAGAATGGGTACTGTGAAACCAATTTTCATGGGAAATGACATTCTTTCTCTAATCCCTAGGGTACAGGGACTGGATGTTCTCACCAAGCCTTTTGAGGTCAAGGAGATTGAACAGGTTATCAAGGAGTTGCCAATTGACAAGGCCCCAGGGCCTGATGGTTTTAATGGACTTTTTATGAAAAAATGTTGGCCAATCATTTCTGGTCACTTTATCTCCCTAGTTAATGAGTTTCATGCAGGAACTGTTAAACTAGAGAATCTCAGTGAGGCATATATCACTCTGATCCCCAAAAAGCTGTCACCTGAGACTGCCAGTGATTTTAGGCCAATAACATTGACAAGTGTGGGACTGAAGTTCCTTACTAAACTTACTGCAAACAGATTTCAAGATGAAATAACTAAATGTGTTCACAAGAATCAGTATGGTTTTATCAAATCTAGATCCATTCAGGATTGTATTGCATGGACTTTTGAGTACATTCATTAGTGCAATCAATCAAAAAGGCCAATCATGTTGCTTAAGTTGGATTTTGAAAAAGCATTTGATTCCATACAGCATGAGGCAATTATAAAAATAATGGTGGCAAAGGGATTTGATAATAGATGGATTTCTTGGATACAACAATTGTTGTCCTCTGCAACCTCATCAATCCTGCTTAATGGGGTTCCAGGTAGCCATTTCAAGTGTAAATGTGGGGTAAAGCAGGGTGATCCTATCTCACCTTTGCTCTTTGTGCTTGCTGCTGACCTTCTGCAGACTATGATTAATGATCAACTCAGCAAAGGACTCCTTTCCTTACCCCTAGTAACTCATGATCCTGACTATCCAGTGGTTCAATATGCTGATGACACATTATTGTTTGTGGCTGCTGAGTCTGCTCAGTTAGAGGTGCTAAAAGCTATTCTAGACTCCTTTTCTCTGGCAACTGGTTTGCAGATTAATTACCACAAATCTTCAATGTACCCAATTAATGTGGATACCAATTATGCCAATGTTCTTGCTGCTCAATTTGGATGTCAACTGGGGGTGATGCCTTTCACATACCTGGGGTTGCCAGTGGGAACCACTAGGCCCAAAATTGTGGACCTTTTGCCACTTGTGGACTGCATGGAAAGAAGGTTGACTGCTAGCTCTTGGTTTCTACCACAAGGTAGCAGACTGCAGTTGGTAAATTCCGTTATTTCCTCATTGCCAATATTCTTCCTCTGTAGCTTATCTATTCCACAAGGGATTTTGAAACAACTGGAAAGAATACAAAGACAGTGTCTTTGGAGAAAATATGGCCAGGAAAAGGGGAACTCTTTGGCGGCCTGGCCTCTGGTATGTAGACCTAAATTAAAGGGTGGGCTTGGCATCCTGAACCTGGGGCTGCAGAATGAAGCTTTGTTAACGAAGTTCCTCAATAAATTCTATAACAAAGTTGATGTTCCATGGGTTCATTTGATCTGGGACAGTTATTATTATCAGAGAGTCCCACATGACACTGCTATGTGTGGCTCTTTTTGGTGGAGGGAGATATGTAAGCTAATGGATACATTCAGAGCTGTGTATTCAGTATGCATTGGAAAAGGTGACTCCTTGCTATTCTGGTCAGATTCTTGGGAAGTGGATAATTCTTGCATTCCACTACAGGATAGATTCCCCGGGCTGTTCTCATTTTGCATACAAAAAAATTCTTCTGTTCTGGAAGTAATGGCCACTGGTGAGTTTCATAGCATGTTCTCTCTACCATTATCTGAAATGGCCTACAGGGAGCTAAATCAACTTTCTGGAATATTGTCTGATATCTCCTTGGATGCTAATGCTAAGGATTGCTGGTATTGGAAACATGGAAAGAAATCTGGATACACAGCCAAGAAATATTATGATCTGGTCCATGAGCCAATTCCAACTAACCCCTTGCTATGTTGGATATGGAAGTCATGTTGTACTATGACAATCAAAATGTTTGCCTGGCTTGTCATTATGGATAGAGTAAACACCAAGGATATGATTCAGCGCAGGAAGTGGAAGATCAATGATGGGCCTGAATGTGTGCTTTGCCCTATAGGAGCTCTTGAAGACAGGAATCATCTGTTTTTTTAGTGTAACTTCGGCATGAGAGTCTGGAATTACCTGCAGATTTCATGGCCCAACAATCAGGATATGGTTCAGATTGCATGCCATGCTAGGAAGGAGTTCAATAAGCCTTTCTTTTCTGAAGTGGTGTTTCTTACTTGGTGGAATATCTGGAAAGTCAGAAATGATAAAGCTTTCAGGTATATCAGACCTACCTTCAGATAGTGGAGAAATGGTTTTGTCCATGACATTTCCCTTTTGGCTCACAGAATCAAGTCAAAACACAGGGAGGCACTGCTTAAATGGATTGATTTCCTTCCTCTTTGAGAGGTGACATGTATAGTTAGATTTTTCCTTCTCTTTTAGGTTAGATTGTACATAGTTTTCTTTTATCTTCTTCTGTTTTGTTCCTTTTCTTAAGGAACCTTTCTATGTACTTGCTGTTCTTGATTTTAATAAAATGCTGTGGGGTGTAAGCCCTGCAGTCCCCAGTTAAAAAAAACAGAGGATCATAGTCCCAGGTAATAACCAGACCGCCTTTATGTGCAGGTGGCTAAAGGTCTGGTGGCTAGCCGGACTGATGAGTTTTCCGAGCTAATGCGGCAACTTGATGCGGCAGATGCCGACATCGTGCTTGTCAACAAGCGGCTTGATGAGGCACAGGGTAAGTGATTACTCCGGTGATCAACACATAGTAAGAGGAGCATGATGCCAGTATCTTTAATATGTTGTGACTGCAGATGGAGCTGCCACCGTGGAGACCCTTCGGGCGGAACTTGCCCGAGACAAGGAGCAAGCCAGGAATAGTGATGTGGCCGCTCTAAAGGTGGTCAAAGAGCTGAGGGCCGAACATGCCGCACATTGCTAGAGCAAGGAAAGAATGGCCAAGATGGCCGTTGAGTTGAAAGATGCCGCCGACCGTTACCAGCTTCTTAAAGAAGAAAGTCGTGCAAAGGTGACGAACCTGGAGAAGGCCATGGTAGCAGCCAAGGAAGCCCGCTCCAAAATACGAGCGACGAAGGAGGAGCTGCATCAAGCTAGAGATATCGTAGCTGGGAAGCCCTTTTTGTTGTGGACTAACTTCGGAGATCCGAAGTATGCTCCTCTTGATCAACTATGGAGTTCTGCAGACTCATACGTGGATTTGGCAGCAAGTGCTGCTGATGCGGCCGAGTACTTCAAGGATCAAAGAGATCGTGAAGTGGAGAAGCTGTTCTGGTCACAGTTCCATGCTCCGGTGTGTCCGCTGCTGTTGAATGAGCGATTGCCAAGTGGCCCGAGCTCCATAGGTTGTCCGGACTTGCCATGAGGTCTATTGTGGATCATCTGTGGCCGGGAGGGCCAAGGCCGAATAGTTACTTTAGTTTAGTGCAACAATTCCTTGGTGCTGTGCCGCACATCGACGCTATCAAGAGGTCGGCGTGCATAGAGGGTGCGCGGATGGCACTTGCCCGTGTCAAGACATACTGGGCAGAGATGGAGGCCAGCACTATTGCAACACAGGGTTTGGCCATGGGCCGAGTAGCTGCCGAGCACTACTTTGAAGAAGTCCTTGAAGGTGCTCATTCAATAGAGGCTCAGTGCTTGAAGAATATTATGTTCTAGTGACATGTATTCCCATTGTAAAAACAATGTTTTATTGAATTATAAAGGCCGTGTTTATACTTTTGCCCGAAAGTATTATGATGCCTCCTGTGCGGCCGTTTATGTATATATGTATGTAACCTGAAAGATTGCAGTCGTCGGCTTCAGCCCCCATGCATATAATGCGGGGGTGTTCGCAAAAATATGCATATTCACACTTGATCCAACGTCTTGGTCCATAAAGGAGGTGGTAGCGCAGCGAACGAGGCAATCAGACTATATTGCTTTAACACTTTCACTTAGCCATAGGAGTTTGACGGCGGGACTACTAGATAGCCCCTGGTACCTCCGCGCACGTCCGAATACGGGGCGCGTACGTACATGACCGGGGAACGGCCCTTCGTTAATGTGGAGGAATCCCGAAGATTCCGCTAAGTCATCGAGTGGTTGACCAGTCTCGCGCTTTATCATGACAGTCAGTTTTCGGCTTTCTCTATTGAGGTGCTCATCCGGATGAACCAGGGCACAATCGCAGTAGTTCTCCTAGTGCTACCTTAGCCGATATAGAGGAACGTAAGGTACCAAAACATGGGAGCCGGGCAAACCCAACATTTGACCAACGACATGATCCGGAGCTGATGCATATAAGGCGAAACTCGCGACGCCGAACACTCCCTAAGGTATTCGGTCTTTATAATATATGCGGGCTGAACAATGCCCTTAATAATAAACCCCGAGTGTCTAGGCACGTGCAATATCCTAACGTGGCCACATGCCAATAACGTCAGCATCCTTCTCGGTTGTATTGAGTATCCGGAGGATGTGAACAACAAGAGACAGTAAAAAAGGTTTACACAAGATCTTAATTTGAAAAGAAACCTTTGAGCGGGTCCCTGCTGCACGTCTGCACCTGTGTCTCCGTTGTGCCTTGTCCTGGACGGGTGTAGCACGATTGTCATATGTAAGAGAGAAGAACTTAGGGGAAAGATGTCATGCTAGAAAATTGGTTATTGTCAATAAACCATTAAAATTCAAGATAAGTAAAGTTGAGCCGAACTAGCCCTCATTACACGCGGGAAGCCCCTTGTACCATCTATGAGGGTTTAACCCTCAAACCAATCTCATGTATATGTAGTGATGCACCAGACTCATCTAACCGCGTCCGTGGTCTTGATGACCTGTCATTTTTGCTGGTTGGTGAGGCCGTCTAGTGCTCGGCTGTTAAAGCCGCCGCACATTCTTCCACGCGTAGAGAACGCTCAATATTTCCAATAACTGTGATGGTGCCACGTGGATCAGGCATCTTAAGCTTGAGAGAAGCGTAATGCGGTACTGCATTAAAACGTGCGAAAGCCGCTCTTCCGAGTAGTGCTTGATAGCCACTTCGGAATGGAGCAGTGTAGAAAGTTAACTTTTCGCTTCGGAAGTTGTTGGGAGAACCGAATACAACCTCTAATAATAGAGAGCCCGTACAGCGGGCCTCTTGGCCTGGTATTACTCCCTTGAAGGTAGTATTACTATGGCTTATTTTTGTCGGGTCTATCCCCATTTTGCGGACTGTGTCCTGATATATCAGATTTAGACCACTACCGATGTCCATAAGGACTCGTGTGAGATGGTATCCGTTTATTATTGGGTCTAACACCAAGGCAGCCAATCCTTCATCACGGATGCTTCTCGCGTGATCCCCGCGATTAAAAGTGATCGGGCAGGCCCACCAGGGGTTGAACCTAGGGGCGACGGGCTCTAAGGCACGTATGTCTCGGCGTGCATGTTTGCTTCTCCTCTTCATCACATGGATCATGTTTACTGTTTTAACCTCTGGTGGGAATTTTTTTCTGTCCTCCAGTGCTTTGCTGGCGAGGTTCGTCCTCGTCTTCGCTTGGTGTCTCCCCCCCCCCTTGTGTTCGGCCTTTAGCTTACCGGCCTGCTTGAAGACCCAACATTCTCTGTGGGTGTGATTTTCAGGTTTATCGGGGGTGCCATGAATCTGACATAGTTTGTCAATAATCCTGTTTAGGCCAGACGGTCCATCTCTGCTGCCTTTGAAAGGCTTTTTCCACTGACCTAGTCGAGAGCCCCTGAATCCGGCTTTTACAGCCGTATTATCTGGGCTATCTTCTTTATTTCGACGCTTGTTTTTATTGCGTCGTGGTTTTCCATTGCCATCGATGACTTCAGATATGCTTGGGTCGATGGTGCTACTGCGGGATAACCAGCTATCTTTGCTCGTGCAAAAGCAGGTCATGAGGCTTGTCAGGGCTGCCATTGTTCTTGTTTTTTCTTGGCCGAGGTGTCTGGCGAGCCATTCGTCTGGACACTGTGTTTGAAAGCTGCTAAGGCTTCGGCGTCCGGAGAGTCGACGATTTGGTTCTTCTTAGTGAGAAACCTGTTCCAAAGCTTTCGGGCTGACTCTTCGGGATGTTGAATTATATAAATTAAATCGTCTACATCCAGAGGTCGGACATAGGTCCCTTGAAAATTAGCTCGAAAAGCGTCCTCGAGCTCCTCCCAACTTCCAATTGAGTGTTCGGGGAGGCTTTTCAGCCAGTGCCGAGCTGCTCCTTTAAGCTTGAGGGGCAAGTATTTGATGGCATGGAGATCATCTCCACGAGCCATATGGATATGGAGGATAAAGTCCTCAATCCAGACCCCAGGGCCTATGGTCCTGTCGTACGCCTCTATGTTCACTGGTTTGAATCCTTCTGGGAATTCATGGTCCAGCACCTCATCGGTGAAACATAGGGGGTGTGCGGCACCCCTGTATTTGGGTGCATCATGGCGTTCGGACAGTTGTAGTATTCGGTTTTTATTTTGTGCCAGAGCATGCTTCCTGGATCCATAGATGGATCTGGTCATACTGGATTTTTTGCGTAAGTCCTCACGTAGATCGTGTGTTGACTTATGTGCGACCTTGTTAGCCGCTCTATCGCGGTCGCAAGGTGGTTGATCCGGTCGGTTAGCCGTATTATTTTCCGGCTGTGTGGGCTCTAAAGCCTCATCGTCGAATTTAGGTAATAGCTTGCGCTTTGGATAGCTCTTTGTGTGGTAACTTCCACCATACTTTTCTTTGTTGTCGAGCACTTTGTTCCACCTGCTGTTGAGCGTATTTTGTGCGGCCTTAAGCCTTTGCTTCTGCTTCTTCAGACTCCTCGCAGTGGCAATAAGCCTTCTGCGGAGGTTCCCTTGCTCCAAGTGTGTTTCCAGGATGATGTGTGCATCTTCGTCCGGACTGTTTTCCTCCCTAGAGGGGGTTTGATGAGGTTTATCCTCGGCGTCGTCGTGTTCGGACGTCGGATCCATACTTTGTTCGTCATTTGTAGCTTCATCGTGCTCTGCCGCCGGGGCAATGTGGTCGTCGTTTCCTCAGGAGTTGACTGGAGTGTTATTTTCTCTTGTGCTGTTATCGCTGTTTTTGCTGAGGCGGGATTTGGAGCGGCGCCTATGCTGACGCTTTGTTTGTTTCTTGGAGGGGCCATCCTCCGCTGTCTCCTCCCGTTCCTCGTCATCGTTTTCTTTGGGTGTATCCACCATGTATATCTCATGTGATGAAGTGGCTATCCAGTGCCCTATGGGCACTAGTTCCTATTCCTCTCCTGCATTGTCGTCCATGCCGTCGATGTCTGCGGAGTCGAAATCGAGCATGCCGGTTAAATCGTCGACAGTGGCTACTAAGTGGGTGGTGGGTGGGCAGCGAATTTCTTCGTCGTCCGCATCCCATTCTAGCCGGACGTAGTTCTGCCAAGGTTCTCCTGATAAGGAGAGAGACCTTAATGAATTTAGCACATCACCAAAAGGCGAGTGCTGAAAGATATCCGCGGAGTTGAACTCCATGATCGGCGCCCCATCGGATTCGATAGGCACGGATGCAGGCGGCTCAGAGTCCGTGGCCAGAGACGAATCCCGTAATCTGGCGACAGGGCTCTCGTAAGGGGTGAAGTCAGTATCCCGCTCCATCGCCACTGAGAGTGCAGCCTCCATGGCGGGGTCTATCCCTCCATCCTCGGTTGGCGCAATTTGCTCCGGATTGAAGGCCGGAGTAGTTGCAGATGCGATCTCCCGAACACTGTCTGACGGCACAGTTACGTCATGCTCGTCGTGATTGTGCGGCGCACCTGACATGGGCTCGAATCCATCGAAGATCAAGTCTCCGCGGATATCGGCGGTGTAGTTTAGGTTTCCGAACCTGAGCTGATGGCCAGGGGCGTAGCTCTCGATCTGCTCCAGATGGCCAAGCGAATTGGCCCGCAGTGTGAAGCCACCGAATACGAAGATCCGTCCGGGGAGGAAAACCTCACCCTGGACCGCATCGCTACCGATGATCGAAGGGGCCATCGACCCTTATGGTGACGGCACAGTGGAACTCTCAATGAAAGCACCAATGTCGGTGTCAAAACCGGCGGATCTCGGGTAGGGGGTCCCGAACCGCGCGTCTAAGGCGGATGGTAACAGGAGGTAGGGGACACGATGTTAACCCAGGGTCGGGCCCTCTCAATGGAGGTAAAACCGTATGTCCTGCTTGATTCATCTTGATGATATGAGTATTACAAGAGTTGATCTACCATGAGATCGTAGAGGCTAAAACCCTAGAAGCTCGCTGTAACACCCACGATGCGGCTATATCTCCCACGTGTCGGAGCATGACTTAGAGGCATAACCACATAGTAGGCATGTCACAAGAGGGGTAATCTATACACATCCCATGTACTGAATAAGAAAGGGGTAAAGAGTTGGCTTACAATCGCCACTTCACACAATACGTGAATACATCATTACATCATCCAGATACAAACAAGGTCCGACTTCGGAACCTAATAAAGAAAGACAACCCCTAATGCAAATGATCCCCGATCGCCCCAACTGGGCTCCACTACTGATCAACTGGAAATGAAACTACACAACGATACGATCTTCATCGAGCTCCTCCTTGAGCTCGGTTGCGTCACCTGCACGGTTATCATCGGCACCTGCAACTGTTTGAAGTAATCTGTGAGTCGCGGGGACTTAGCAATCTCACACCCTCGCGATCAAAACTATTTAAGCTTATGGGTAGGAAAAGGGGGGTAATGAGGTGGAGCTGCAGCAAGCACTAGCATATATGGTGGCTAACATATGCAAATGAGAGCGAGAAGAGAAGCAATGCAACGGTCGTGAACTAGAAGTGATCCTGAAACTACTTACGTTCAAGCATAACACAAGAATCGTGTTCACTTCTCAGACTCCGCCGAGAACAGACCATCACGGCTACACGCGCGGTTGATGCATTTTAATTTAGTTGAGTGTCAAGTTCTCTATAACCGGATATTAACAAATCCCCATCTGCCCATAACCGCGGGCACGGCTTTCGAAAGTTCAAAACCCTGCAGGGGTGTCCCAACTTAGCCCATCACAAGCTCTCACGGTCAACGAAGGATATTCCTTATCCCAGGAAGACCCGATTAGACTCGGAATTCCGGTTGCAAGACATTTCGACAATGGTAAAACAAGACCAGCAAAGCCGCCTGGATGTGCCGACAAATCCCGATAGGAGCTGCACATATCTCGTTCTCAGGGCACACCGAATGAGCCAGACGTCGGGTTGGCATAGACCCTGGTTGCCCAGGGGGCGCCGGACATCGCTCAGGTTGGACCAACACTTAGAGAAGCACAGGCCCGGGGGGGTTAAAATAAAGATGACCCTCGGGCTCCGGAAACCCTAGGGAAAAAGGCTAGGTGAGGCAAATGGTAAAACCAAGGTAGGGCCTTGCTGGAGGAGTTTTATTCAAAGCGAACTGCTAAGGGGTTCCCATAACACCAAACCATGTAAGGAACGCAAAATCAAGGATCATAACACCGGTATGATAGAAACTAGGGCGACAAGAGTGGAACAAAACACCAGGCATAAGGTCGAGCCTTCCACCCTTTACCAAGTATAAACATGCATTAATTAAAATAAGAGATATTGTGATATCCTAACAATAATCCATGTTCCAACATGGAACAAACTTCATCTTCACCTGCAACTAGCAACGCTATAAGAGGGGCTGAGCAAAGCGGTAACATAGCCAAACAACGGTTTCCTAGGACAAGGTGGGTTAGAGGCTTGGCATGGCAATATGGGAGGCATGATATAGCGTGTGGTAGGTATGGTGGCATGGAAAAAGAGCGAGCAACTAGCAAGCAAAGATAGAAGTGATTTCGAGGGTATGGTCATCTTGCTTGAGATCCCGCAAGGAAGATGAATGAGTCCATGAAGGAGATAAACGAACATAGTCGAACGGATCCTCACAAATGCGACGTTATCGGAACTAACCCGGAGAAGCAACACCGGAAAGAATCAAACATCATAGTAAACAACCATCACATAAGCATGGCATGATGCACAACCAAGTATGATGCATGTCCGGTTTAAAGAAGCATGGCATGGCAAAGTGCACAAACAAAACTACAAGTTAAGTGGAGCTCAATATGCAACAAGTTGCATATTGACGAAACACGACATCAATTATATAGTTCTCTCCCGTTTATGTACCCAACAATATTACATGTTGTTAAGCATGGCAAGAGGTGAAGCATAATTAAATTAACGGATTAGGCAAGTTTAAATGAGGCCGGAACAACAAACAACAATTCCGGTAAATCCTCATATGCATTAGCAATTTAAAGCAACAACAAACTTTAACATTTTAAATGTTATTATCATGATGCGGATGACATGTGCAAGTTTATGCAATTTTATGAAAATGTTGACATCAGCATATTATGAAGCATTTGTCATCGTGGCGGAAATGAAAGGGGTGCCACGGCAACGAATCCAAAAAATGATGCCACGGCAACATAACGGTTCCGGTAGCTCATGGAGATACCGGTGCAAAAGGAAGTGTGGTGGGAGCGTCCAAAAGATGGTGGGTGATCCCGGTAACCGGGTCCCCACGAGTTGATGGCATGGAAGTGAGAGACACTACGGAGACGGTGCCACCACAAGCATCTCATAAATCACACATGCATACGGTCCACGACGTCGTCTCGATGGTAATACCTTTAAAGCGTGCATAACGGGACGGTTTGGGGTCGATGCAATGTAGAGGAAGTAGACGTTCTCAGGACAGCCGTAGTGGAAGTAGTCGTTCATGGTTCGTTGAGGGAAGTAGACATTCTTGTGGCGACAGTAGTGGAAGTAGTGGTACTATATGTCCTCGTCGATGGTAGTGGTACTAGCGACCTTGGCGACGGTAGTCGTTCACGTTCTTAGTCACACAAGTTTCCGTAGATGTTTGGGGTCACGGCGAGGAACTTGACGTCCACGGGGTCTTGGAGGGTCGACGGTAGTGATACACACATCGTTGTGGGAGTAGAGGTTCATGCCACAGTAGTCAAACTTGACGAACTCGAACTCTTCGAGGGTTGTCGTGGTACTTGACGATATCTAGGATGATTTTGTGATTTATCGGTCTCGATGAACCGTAGGGGTACTTCATCTCGGGTTTTTGCGACGGTAGAGGAACTTGACGGATCCGAGCTCATCGAGGGTCGTCGTGGTACTCGTTCACGTTGTAGTCGAACATGTTCAAAAAGAAACTTATGCGCCGTCATGGAACTTGGCACATCCAAAGGGTACTGGACGGGTCCGAGGTCTCCGACCGTAGTGGTACTTGCTGTTACGGGTAGTCGAACTTGAGGTGCTCCTAGCGTCTGACTTGCAGCGTTGGACAGAACCATGGCGAGGCTCAGCAGCTACCTCACGTCCATGATGAAAAACGAAGCTCGGGCAGGGAGTCGAAGCAGCAAGCAGGGGCGTGTGGAGCAAAAGCTAACATCAGCAAAGGCCATGGCAACATGGGGCCTTGGGCGCCGTCAGGGTGGAGGGATGTGGTTCCTGCCAAGCTCTCGAAGGGGCCGGCCATGGAGGCAGGAAGGTGACCATGCCGGGTAGCAGTAAAGGTCAGAGGGCGCGGGAAGCTGGTCCGGCGGGATCCGGGCGAAGGGTGCAGGTCGCCAGATAGGGAGGCGATGGCGCCGCGGGGAAGACGGAAGGACGAAGAGGTGGACGCGGGCAGCAACTGGCCCGCAGCAGGTGGTGGTGTCAGAGACGCCGCGCTCCGGGTCGCCGATGTCCGGCAGGGCCGCGACAGTGGCCTCCGACGAGGGAGCCAAACGGAGGCGGGGCAAGACGCAGGTGGGACTCGCGCAAAGGCAGTCATGGCATCGAGTGCAAGGAGCTCTCGCTCCTCCCTGTGAGCAAGACGGCGCTGGAGAGACGGGCGCGAGGCGCTGCGGCCCTGTGCGAGAGCGAGGAGCGGGAGAGAGATGAGGATCGGGCATGAGCACGTGCTCTCTGTTTCTGGCGGCGCAAGGTGGACCGGGGAAAGGAAGCGAGATCGAGAGGAGAGGGAGGTTCGAGCGCATGGGGATGGGATCGGGCAGCGCTCTCCCTGGCGGCGCTGGGTGGAAGCGTACGAGGGAAGAGGGGATCAGGCCAGGGGTGCTAGGGTGCGGTCTAGGGTTAGAGGGTTAGGTGGGCTGGGCCAAGGTGGGATAGTAGGGAAGCAGGCCGGCCT
>NC_041388.1:173208487-173210382 GCF_002162155.2 Triticum dicoccoides
AAAAGGGTTGCAATGGACAAGAAGTACATGCAAGCACTCCGGTAGAAACGAGATGCACAAGGAACGATAAGGATCAAATACAACAACACTCCAGTTGGAAATGGAAGGCAAAGAATATGAGCATGGAAAAATGAAAGCACTTGGACGAGACTCCGGTTACAAGAGGAATGATGGCCACAACACTCCAGTTAGCACAAGATAGAGGAGGAAAAAAAGAATGATATAATTTGGATAGCACTCCGACTGTAAATGAAAGGAATTGAACATGAACTTGACAAGATGAGAGGATACTTGACAAAATGAACAACACATTGCCTCCGGAACGAACGAATAGAAGCTAGATCATTGGAATGAAAGAATGGAGAAGAAAATGCCCACTTTTGCCTCAAAAGAGCTTGGAGAGCACCCTTCCAAGAAGGTTATAACGGAGTTGTTGGAAAACCAACAACAAAACGAATAAGCTTGTAGTGGGCTTATGGAAAACTTCTCAAACTTGAGGCAAAATTCTGCCACTAACGAAAAACAATAGATTGGATTGATATGAACAAGGAGACGAGAAACTTATTTCAACGGGATGATAAATGAAGAACTTGGGTCATTTATAAGCACCATAAATAGCAGCAATCCTTAGGGAAAGCTTTAGGTGAAATATAACCCAAGATAGCTCCAACGAGGAGATGGATGGATTGAGAACAACTCATGCTCGAAGAAATTGATGGGTTTAACTATCCCATTGTTGACAACTGTTGAATCATGAAACACGAACTCAAATTGTCACGAATGACATAACACCACCTCAAAAGATAAGATAGAAGGAATTGCACTTCAGAATGCAAGATGAAGAATGCTTGAGCTCCTCTTGGCGAACACTTCTAGAACGAATTAAATCCTTGATGAACCACCATGTAGAGCCTTGATGAAGAACTCCGGTAACAAAATGATGATAAAAAGAAAGAGAAGTTGAAAACACAAGGTGAAGCCTTGTAATGACTTAGATGGATCTTTGCGACAATATAATTGATAGAGCTTGGGACTCCGAGAAGAAAAAAATATGGAACAATTGAAACCATGAACTTGATGAGCCTCCGGAATAAGGAATTGAGTTTACTCGATGAAACAAGAATAAGAATTACATTATGCTTATCCTTCACCAATTTAAATTGATGACAAGCAATGGATTTGGCATACTACTTATTCTCGTTGAAATGATTAAGAGAGATATAGTGCAAACTTGAGAAAGGTCTTCAATGATCCACCGGTAGGATTGAAAACAACGAATAGATTGATATGATAACCAAGAAACAGAACTCTTGAATGAACCATCGTAAGAATTGAAAACGATTGAAGAAAAGATAAAGGAACACCTGCAAGAATTAGAGAACGAATGAAGATACTTGAGGGAATTTAGATATAGGAGAACGAAGAGATCACGAACTGATTAGATAATACTTGAATGATGCACCGGTAAGATTTGGAGAACAATAGTTGAAAGCTGAGAGTGAATAAATCCGAAATGATGGCCTTTAGAGAATCAAACTGAAAAGAATCTTGATTTGCTCCGGATGGGTGAAAATAATTCTAACAATCAAAAACAATTATAAGAGGATGGCCTCAAACTAGAACCATGAATCTTGAAGAGAATGGAGCAAGATTTAAGAGAAACTCTTCTTCGGTCTTCAACTCCAAGAATGACGATGAGAAAGACCACCATGAATTGTTGAGACACTCTGGAATAATGAAGAATATAAAGGCTGAATCAACAATGAAAAGAATTTGAAAGATCTTGGAGAAAGGCATTTGATTGATGATAATTCATTCTTACGTCAAACTTTGAAGAGGATTTGAGAATCACTCTGGAAAAATTAGAAGAGTCAGGTAAGATCCTGGGAAAAGAC
>NC_041388.1:173210772-173214296 GCF_002162155.2 Triticum dicoccoides
TTATATGATCAACAAAGCTTGAATTGGATCCACCGGAGAAGAAAAGAGAACGAAGAATGATACCTTGTAGAGCATCTTCATGAGAATCACCGGATAAGAATATTGACGGAAAAGAATGGAGAGACTTCTCATCAATAACATGATAGTTGACTAAGAAATCCGAATCCTTGAAGAAAAATGGGTGGGTGGGCGGGAAAACAAAGGCAACTTGGAGACAGATGAAACGAACAACATTGGGAAAAACCAAGAGGTGATCTTGCCGATGGGGAAAATGATCAGATCCACTTGAAGAGAAACACCCCGGTTGAAAAGGATTGACATGACAATCTCGATGATCATGACGGATTAGCATCCACAAAGAAATATGAGAACACCGCTTAGGCAAGGTATGGAATCAACACTTGACATTGAAGCAACTCGAATACCACAACTCAAAACAAAAAAAAAGGATTGGCTTGCATAAAAAGCCGGAACAAACATATGATAGAGATTTCATCCGAAGTTTTTGTGGTGGGGCCCACACAGGCTCGATCGTACAGCACCATCATGTACAAGGCAGTGCACATGACATATGAGGCGTCCCCGAGTCAGCATAGCCAATGACTCTTTAAGACACAACGAAACCACTTTAAAACCAACCGTGGATAGGCGGACCACTAGACGTCGAACCCCAATTTCATATCATACATCTATCGGAAAGATATCCTATGAGCTACTTGAATTCCCACTTATAAACTCCCAAAACTTTCTGGATATCGGCGGTGTAGTTTAGGTTTCCGAACCTGAGCTGATGGCCAGGGGCGTAGCTCTCGATCTGCTCCAGATGGCCAAGCGAATTGGCCCGCAGTGTGAAGCCACCGAATACGAAGATCCGTCCGGGGAGGAAAACCTCACCCTGGACCGCATCGCTACCGATGATCGAAGGGGCCATCGACCCTTATGGTGACGGCACAGTGGAACTCTCAATGAAAGCACCAATGTCGGTGTCAAAACCGGCGGATCTCGGGTAGGGGGTCCCGAACCGCGCGTCTAAGGCGGATGGTAACAGGAGGTAGGGGACACGATGTTAACCCAGGGTCGGGCCCTCTCAATGGAGGTAAAACTGTATGTCCTGCTTGATTCATCTTGATGATATGAGTATTACAAGAGTTGATCTACCATGAGATCGTAGAGGCTAAAACCCTAGAAGCTCGCTGTAACACCCACGATGCGGCTATATCTCCCACGTGTCGGAGCATGACTTAGAGGCATAACCACATAGTAGGCATGTCACAAGAGGGGTAATCTATACACATCCCATGTACTGAATAAGAAAGGGGTAAAGAGTTGGCTTACAATCGCCACTTCACACAATACGTGAATACATCATTACATCATCCAGATACAAACAAGGTCCGACTTCGGAACCTAATAAAGAAAGACAACCCCTAATGCAAATGATCCCCGATCGCCCCAACTGGGATCCACTACTGATCAACTGGAAATGAAACTACACAACGAACACGATCTTCATCGAGCTCCTCCTTGAGCTCGGTTGCGTCACCTGCACGGTTATCATCGGCACCTGCAACTGTTTGAAGTAATCTGTGAGTCGCGGGGACTTAGCAATCTCACACCCTCGCGATCAAAACTATTTAAGCTTATGGGTAGGAAAAGGGGGGTAGTGAGGTGGAGCTGCAGCAAGCACTAGCATATATGGTGGCTAACATATGCAAATGAGAGTGAGAAGAGAAGCAATGCAACGGTCGTGAACTAGAAGTGATCCTGAAACTACTTACGTTCAAGCATAACACAAGAATCGTGTTCACTTCTCGGACTCCGCCGAGAACAGACCATCACGGCTACACACGCGGTTGATGCATTTTAATTTAGTTGAGTGTCAAGTTCTCTATAACCGGATATTAACAAATCCCCATCTGCCCATAACCGCGGGCACGGCTTTCGAAAGTTCAAAACCCTGCAGGGGTGTCCCAACTTAGCCCATCACAAGCTCTCACGGTCAACGAAGAATATTCCTTATCCCAGGAAGACCCGATTAGACTCGGAATTCCGGTTGCAAGACATTTCGACAATGGTAAAACAAGACCAGCAAAGCCGCCTGGATGTGCCGACAAATCCCGATAGGAGCTGCACATATCTCGTTCTCAGGGCACACCGAATGAGCCAGACGTCGGGTTGGCATAGACCCTGGTTGCCCAGGGGGCGCCGGACATCGCTCAGGTTGGACCAACACTTAGAGAAGCACAGGCCCGGGGGGGTTAAAATAAAGATGACCCTCGGGCTCCGGAAACCCTAGGGAAAAAGGCTAGGTGAGGCAAATGGTAAAACCAAGGTAGGGCCTTGCTGGAGGAGTTTTATTCAAAGCGAACTGCTAAGGGGTTCCCATAACACCAAACCATGTAAGGAACGCAAAATCAAGGATCATAACACCGGTATGATAGAAACTAGGGCGACAAGAGTGGAACAAAACACCAGGCATAAGGTCGAGCCTTCCACCCTTTACCAAGTATAAACATGCATTAATTAAAATAAGAGATATTGTGATATCCTAACAATAATCCATGTTCCAACATGGAACAAACTTCATCTTCACCTGCAACTAGCAACGCTATAAGAGGGGCTGAGCAAAGCGGTAACATAGCCAAACAACGGTTTCCTAGGACAAGGTGGGTTAGAGGCTTGGCATGGCAATATGGGAGGCATGATATAGCGTGTGGTAGGTATGGTGGCATGGAAAAAGAGCGAGCAACTAGCAAGCAAAGATAGAAGTGATTTCGAGGGTATGGTCATCTTGCTTGAGATCCCGCAAGGAAGATGAATGAGTCCATGAAGGAGATAAACGAACATAGTCGAACGGATCCTCACAAATGCGACGTTATCGGAACTAACCCGGAGAAGCAACACCGGAAAGAATCAAACATCATAGTAAACAACCATCACATAAGCATGGCATGATGCACAACCAAGTATGATGCATGTCCGGTTTAAAGAAGCATGGCATGGCAAAGTGCACAAACAAAACTACAAGTTAAGTGGAGCTCAATATGCAACAAGTTGCATATTGACGAAACACGACATCAATTATATAGTTCTCTCCCGTTTATGTACCCAACAATATTACATGTTGTTAAGCATGGCAAGAGGTGAAGCATAATTAAATTAACGGATTAGGCAAGTTTAAATGAGGCCGGAACAACAAACAACAATTCCGGTAAATCCTCATATGCATTAGCAATTTAAAGCAACAACAAACTTTAACATTTTAAATGTTATTATCATGATGCGGATGACATGTGCAAGTTTATGCAATTTTATGAAAATGTTGACATCAGCATATTATGAAGCATTTGTCATCGTGGCGGAAATGAAAGGGGTGCCACGGCAACGAATCCAAAAAATGATGCCACGGCAACATAACGGTTCCGGTAGCTCATGGAGATACCGGTGCAAAAGGAAGTGTGGTGGGAGCGTCCAAAAGATGGTGGGTGATCCCGGTAACCGGGTCCCCACGAGTTGATGGCATG
>NC_041388.1:173214306-173215292 GCF_002162155.2 Triticum dicoccoides
AAGAAACTTATGCGCCGTCATGGAACTTGGCACATCCAAAGGGTACTGGACGGGTCCGAGGTCTCCGACCGTAGTGGTACTTGCTGTTACGGGTAGTCGAACTTGAGGTGCTCCTAGCGTCTGACTTGCAGCGTTGGACAGAACCATGGCGAGGCTCAGCAGCTACCTCACGTCCATGATGAAAAACGAAGCTCGGGCAGGGAGTCGAAGCAGCAAGCAGGGGCGTGTGGAGCAAAAGCTAACATCAGCAAAGGCCATGGCAACATGGGGCCTTGGGCGCCGTCAGGGTGGAGGGATGTGGTTCCTGCCAAGCTCTCGAAGGGGCCGGCCATGGAGGCAGGAAGGTGACCATGCCGGGTAGCAGTAAAGGTCAGAGGGCGCGGGAAGCTGGTCCGGCGGGATCCGGGCGAAGGGTGCAGGTCGCCAGATAGGGAGGCGATGGCGCCGCGGGGAAGACGGAAGGACGAAGAGGTGGACGCGGGCAGCAACTGGCCCGCAGCAGGTGGTGGTGTCAGAGACGCCGCGCTCCGGGTCGCCGATGTCCGGCAGGGCCGCGACAGTGGCCTCCGACGAGGGAGCCAAACGGAGGCGGGGCAAGACGCAGGTGGGACTCGCGCAAAGGCAGTCATGGCATCGAGTGCAAGGAGCTCTCGCTCCTCCCTGTGAGCAAGACGGCGCTGGAGAGACGGGCGCGAGGCGCTGCGGCCCTGTGCGAGAGCGAGGAGCGGGAGAGAGATGAGGATCGGGCATGAGCACGTGCTCTCTGTTTCTGGCGGCGCAAGGTGGACCGGGGAAAGGAAGCGAGATCGAGAGGAGAGGGAGGTTCGAGCGCATGGGGATGGGATCGGGCAGCGCTCTCCCTGGCGGCGCTGGGTGGAAGCGTACGAGGGAAGAGGGGATCAGGCCAGGGGTGCTAGGGTGCGGTCTAGGGTTAGAGGGTTAGGTGGGCTGGGCCAAGGTGGGATAGTAGGGAAGCAGGCCGGCCT